>NW_005871553.1:0-41963 GCF_000147115.1 Myotis lucifugus | reverse complement strand
CAGTTGCAATCTCCTGATTTTGCATAGTGCCGCCCCCTAGTGTGTTATCTTTCTCTTTCTTTGCTGAGAGGCCTCCATTTCCCTTCCTCCAGGTTGTGGGCAGAATCCGGTTCGACAAGCCAGTGTGGGAGCAGGGATCCCCTACTCTGTTCCAGCATGGAGCTGCCAAATGATCTGTGGGTCAGGCCTCAAGGCTGTGTGCCTTGCAGCCCAGTCGATCCGGATAGGGGACTCCAGCATTGTGGTTGCAGGAGGCATGGAAAATATGAGCAAGGTAAGGCCCTGGAGAAATGGCTGTCAGACCTCTCACCAGTAAACGCCTGTCCACGCCACGGCAGGGCACATCGCTGCATTACCAGAGCTGGAACCAAGCAGTAAACAAATAAACAAAAAATGGATTCAACCTTGATCCCAACCTGAAAGTTAATTACTTTTCAAATTAGATGGGAAATTGGGGTTGAAGTAAAAGCTTGTCAACCAGTGTGATTACAATAGAATGGTTTTCCTAAAATATTAATGAAACAATATTTTCTGAATTAAACCTATTACATTAGTCGGTAGATATCCTTGGTCTTCAATTTCTTTCTCATTACGAGGAAAAGTCAGTGTTGCCACTTCCCTTCCTGCATGTGACAAAGAGGCAGGGGCCAAGTTTTGTTCACCTTTGGGAGCTATAGAACATAGAGAGGACGGCTGAGCGGTGCCCTTCTCTAAGAAGTTTGCCAGGAGGGATTTGTTTCACCAAGTTCCATCCCTCCAACTGGCAGTGAAAAAGGAGAAAGTATATCCCCTGCTTCCGACAGGCAGGTCAGTGGGTGATCTGAGGAGCCCCTGGGCCAGGGGTGGGGAACCGTTTTTTCCACCAACGGCCATGTGGGTATTTATAACATCATTTGAGGGCCATACAAAATTATCAACTTAAAAACTAGCTTGCTAGGCCCTAGCTGGTTTGGCTCAGTGGATAGAGCATCGGCCTGCAGACTTGAGGGTCCCAGGTTCGATTACAGTCAAGGACACGTACCTCGGTTGTGGGCTCCATCCCCCTGCATGAGGTATCCAATCAGTGTGTCTCTCTCAGATCTCTGTTTCTCTATCTCTTCCCCTTCCTTCTACTCTCTTCCACTCTCTAAAAAATCCATGGAAAAAATATCCTCAGGTGAGGATTAACAAACAAACAAAAATTAGCCTGCTATATTTGGTCAAACATTTAATTAACTCACCTCTAATGCTTGGCAGGGCCAGACCAAATGATTTTGGGGGCCTTATATGGTCTGTTCAGCACAGCCATTGCTGAAGCCCAGGGGAAGGCAGGCCTAAGGCAGCAAATAGGATTAGAGTGGTTATGATGGGACCCTACTAATATCTGTGTAGTCATATACGAGGTGCTTTTATACAGGCAGTCACAGCAGCCCTTAGGGGTAGATGGTGTCATTGTTAATTAACAGGTAAGTAAACTGAGGCCCAGAGCCAGGATTCAAATATAGATCTTCTGACTCCCATGCTCTTCTCTTCTAGTACAGCTGCTGTTGAGTTGGTGAGAGTTAAGAGGGTGCCCCTCCCAGAAATCCTCCCCTTCAGTTAATTAGGAAACCTAGTTATTATCACTGCGGGCATTATGCCTCCCATCAGAATAAGTAGCACATTGTTCGCATCAGTTAAACTCTTGGGTGAGGTCTTCATTTAACAGAGAGCTAGTTGCATCTGGAAAGAATGAATGAGGTTCTTAAGGAAATAGGACACAGAAGAGAGAGGTTTGATGGAAATGGAAATGGGTAGGTAGGAAAGTAACAGGCTCCCAGGAGTAGGCAGAGTGGGCCCTGGATCCGGGGTAAGGAGACTAGGCCGGAATTGGGGAGTGGGTCACAGGAGGACTAGATGAGGACTTAGAGATTACTGAATAGTTAAGAGTGGTATCCTAGGCAGAGGACTAGTTATAACCAAGCCTAAATTCATTGGTATTTCTTGTTTTCAGGCTCCTCACCTGGTTCACTTGAGGACAGGAGTCAAGATTGGGGAAACACCACTGACTGACAGTATTCTCCATGACGGACTTACAGATGCATTTCACAACTACCACATGGGCATTACAGGTAAGGCGGGGGTGGCGGAGAACGCTCACTGTAGAAAGGTTAAGCATGTAATGAGTGACTCCACGGGGGCTTTCCTCATGAGACCATATGTCGTAAGTGGGCCACTTAAGTCCAGATCAGGGACATTTGACAAAAGAACTGGCCCCTGCTCTCCAAAATATCAAGGTTAAGAAACACACATAGTCTGAAGAACTCTACCAAATAAAAAGAATCTGAAGAAATTGACAGAGAAATGCAGTGCATGATCCTGATTGGATCCTGGGCTCAACAAATAAATTAGCTACAAGGAACATCACTGGGCCCTGCCGGTGTGGCTCAGTTGGTTGGGCATTCCATGCACCAAAAGGTTGACGGTTTGATTCCTGGTTAGGACACATGCCTTGGTTGGGGGCTCGATGCTGAGTAGGGGGCACGCAGGAGGTAGCCAATCCGTGTTTCGTTTTCACATTGATGTTTCTCCCTCTCCCTTCCTCTAAAAATCAATAAAAATGTATTTTTTTTTTAAAAAGACATAATTGTGCCGAAACCGGTTTGGCTCAGTGGATAGAGCGTCGGCCTGCGGACTGAAAGGTCCTGGGTTCGATTCCGGTCAAGGGCATGTACCTGGGTTGCGGGCACATCCCCAGTAGGAGATGTGCAGGAGGCAGCTGGTCGATGTTTCTCGCAGGAGGTAGCCAATCCGTGTTTCGTTTTCACATTGATGTTTCTCCCTCTCCCTTCCTCTAAAAATCAATAAAAATGTATTTTTTTAAAAAAGACATAATTGGGACAAGTGAAACGTGAATATGGACCAAGAATTACGTAATAGTATTGTATTGATGATATATTTCCTAATTTTGAAAGCTGTGGTTATATAAGAAAATGGCCTTGTTTGTGGGGAAATATACATTGAAATGAAAATTTAGGGATAAAGGAGCAGGATATCTAGCACTTTCAAATGGTTCAGAAAGAGAATGATAAAGCAATTGGGGCAAAATAGACAATTGGGAAATCTGCATAAAGGAAATTTCTGAAAGTTTAACATTATTTAATGGAAAAGAGAGAAGGAAGGAAGCAAAGAAAGAAAATGGCTTCTTAGGTCCCTGCAAGATTTTCCTATTCATTGCCAGTGGGAGGCAAGATTGCCAATAGAGCACTGTCCCTTAGCCTGTCAGCGGGCCTGCTGGTGTTGGGCTCTCAGTGCTTGTTTAAATGTGAAAAACTTGAGCTACCAAAACCCAGTTCCTGTAAATGTTTATATTTTGCTTTGTCTGTTTTTTTCACAGCTGAAAATGTAGCCAAAAAATGGCAAGTGACTAGAGAAGATCAGGACAAGTTGGCAGTTCTGTCCCAGAACAGGACGGAGAGCGCACAGAAAGCTGGCCACTTTGACAAAGAGATTGTACCAGTGTTGGTGCCTTCTAGAAAAGGTGGGTTCAGGCCTGGCCGGCGTCAACCTATGAACCAGGAGGTCACAGTTCAATTCCTGGTCAGGTCACATGCCCGGGTTGCTAGCTCAGTCCCCAGTGTGGGGCATGCAGGAGGCAGCCAGTCAATGATTCATCATTGATGTTTCTGTCTCTCTCTCCTTGTCCATTCCTCTCTGAAATCAGTAAAAATATTTAAAAAAGAAAAGGTGGGTACATAAATCATAATGATTTAAACACCAACATAGCTCTTTATAAGAATAATATCTGAAAGAATAATATATAGGACTGGTGTATAAATGGTGTCCTAGCCAAGCCTTTCAGGCTGAAAGGTATCCCCTGGAAGCCTCTGAATAAGGCTTGGGGTGTGGGGCAACGTTTATGGGGAGAGGAAACATGGGAAGCTGGGCCAGCATCCAGACACTTGGTCCCAGTGTCCACACTGCTAGGTGGGTGGGGCCAGTTTCAGGAGAAACTAGAGCACTGACAGGTTGTGAGGCCACAGCTGGCCTGTTACAGGCTCATCTCAGAGGTGAACATCCATTACTTCCTCTTGCTTCTGTGTGCGGCTCCTATTTCTTGGGTGAATCTTTATGGGTCCCTTTGCTTTTACCTAATACTAGAGGCCCGGTACACGGATTTGTGCATGGGTGGAGCCCCTTGGCCTTGTTTGCAATCGAGGCTTAGCGGGGGGCCAGCCAGCCGTGGGGAGGGACCCTGGGAGGTTGGCCTGCTGACCAGCGGGAAGTGGGGTGTAGGAGGTTGGCCAGGGGGTCGGAGTGGGAGGTCAGGGGGAGGGGCATGGGAGGTTGGCTGTGGGAGCGCACTGACCACCAGGGTTGAGCGTTTTCCCCCTGGTGGTCAGTGTGTGTCATAGCGAGTGTCGAACAGTCGTTCTGGTCGTTTGGTTGTAGTGGTCCCTTAGGCTTTTATATATATATATAGATGGAGTGCTTGAGTCAAATTCTCTTAGCAATGAACTGACATTCCTTATGTCAGTGAGGTTGGCTTTCACACTCCAGGATCCAGTCCTCTGTAAGCAGCCAAGTCCTGTGTCTGACCACAGCCGTCTTGCACAAAAGACTAACTGCCTTCCTCAGACATGGAAAACACTCAGAATGCCTCATGACCATAGTGTTCATAAAATGTCCTAACATACATACAATAAATGTTACTAGTGTGCATACTTTTCTCTTACTGGAATGAAAGTTCTTTTTAAATAAACCTCATCTTCAAATACGAATCTTCATGAATCAGGTCTGAGGAGCCCACCATTCGTAGCGTGCTGACTGCCATCTCTGACCTGACCTCAGGATTTGTTTTCCTTTTCAGGTCTTATTGAAGTTAAAACAGATGAGTTTCCTCGCCATGGGAGCAACATAGAAGCCATGTCTAAACTAAAGCCTTACTTCCTTACGGATGGGACAGGAACAGTGACTGCAGCTAATGCTTCAGGTTAGGGTAAAAAGTTTTTACTTGATTTTAGAGAGAGGAAGCGGGAAGACAAGTTGTTCCACTTATTGATGCATTCACTGGTTGCTTCTTATATGTGCCCTGACCAGGGATCAAACCCCAAACCTTGATGTATTGGGATGATGCTCTAACCCAGTGGTTGCCAACCTTTCGGACCTCACAGATCACCAGTGATCCATGGACCACTGGTTGGCGACCGCTGCTCTAACCAACTGAGCTACCCGGCCAAGGCCAGGTTAGATTTTCTGAAGGACAGTTGGGGAACCCCATCTTCTGGTAATTCTACCACATTAATACCTTTTTTCTTTTATTTCATCTATTTATACATGTTATTCTAAAACCTTGTTTTAGCAGCTTTAGGGGAAAATGTAGTTCTGTATAGTATTTGGTCATTAGTTTTTCCATACTTGATTAGAAGCTTAACCTATATATACTGAATGAATGGATTTGCTTTACCAATATCCTAACTAGATGCACAAATGAAAAAGCAAATTAGGGGACCCCAGTTTATCTAGTATCATTGTACTTTTCCAAAACCAGAATCTGTTGTCAGTGTTCTCCCGTGAAGTTGGGGCTATTTCTTCCATTTTTTTTCATTCACCCCCCCTCCCCCACTTTTTAATCATTCCACTTTCCCATTGGAATGTTTTGTATGTCTTATTGCCTAAGTTACCATTTCAAATTACACAGTGAAGTCTGAAATATGGCAGATGGCTTCTGCCAAGATGTGTTAATAGAGAAAGTAAACAGATACACAACTGTGTAAGTTAATAAGCATTATTTTAGAAATCAAGACAGTTGTTTTTTGCAGGAATAAATGATGGTGCTGCAGCTGTGGTCCTTATGAAGAAGTCGGAGGCTGATAACCGTGGGCTGACACCTTTAGCAGAGATAGTTTCCTGGTCACAAGCAGGAGTGGAGCCTTCCATTATGGGAATAGGACCAATTCCAGCAATAAAGCAAGCTGTGAGTTTACTTCTGAATGTCACCACCTGTCCTTTGCTGTTACTTTCTCTAAAGACTAGACCCGTAACCTGCAATTGCATATTAAGGTCTGCCTTAACATGCCCAGATCCTTTCCACTCCAAAATGCCAAGAACGAGCTTTGTTTTCATGTTTATTCCTATCAGGTTTCATTTGTTGTTTCCCTTTTATGAAAGTCTTCCAATTAGCCTTAAGTGAGCCCATTCATCCCCTTTCCTATTTTCCCTACACAAAGGGCAGCCCAGAACATTTGGATCAAGGGGAGCGGATGCTCTGTCACCTCTCCTACACCTGACAGATGTTACTGGTTCAAAATTTTAGTTTAGAATTTCCAAGGGCTGTTTTATCCTGAAGTCACTAGGCTGATGTAGCAGCCCCAAATGGCATTTTCTGAGATCCTTCAGTATCGTATATATTCTTTTTAATGTACAATGAAGAATGCTGCCACCCGATGTTTAGACCTCTCCCATTAATCTTTCCTTTAGGTTGCAAAAGCAGGCTGGTCACTGGAGGATGTGGACATATTTGAAATCAATGAAGCCTTTGCAGCCCTCTCAGTTGCAATAACTAAGGAACTTGGATTGAACCCGGAAAAGGTAAACTTGAGTAAGCAGCCCTTCCTGAGAGCTTGCAAAACAGCAAAACACACATAGCATAGTTAGATCAAGTCCCAGGTATTGGCCATATGGTAGTAATTGGTGGGACTGCAGGTTCATTTACCCTGTTGCTTCCAAAGGCAAAAACCCTAGACTGCATTGGTTTACTTCAAACATAACAGGGCTCCAAAAAAATTTTAAGTGAAGGACTAGGGAAGATAGGATAGATATCATATGGGTATAAATCAGAGGGTAGCTTACTGGTATAACATTAAGAGGAAAAAGGTATTAGTTTAGGATTTTAGCCCTCTATCTACAGAATGACAAGTCTTTTCTCCCTTTAGGTCAACATTCAAGGAGGGGCTATAGCCCTGGGCCACCCTCTCGGGGCATCTGGCTGTCGGATTCTCGTTACCCTGTTACACACAATGGAGCGAAAGGGTGGGCGTCGTGGTGTTGCTGCCCTATGCATTGGGGGTGGGATGGGGATAGCAATGTGTGTTCAGAGAGGGTGAACCTGCTTAATTAAACTTGAACCTCATTTCTTTCTACTAATAAGGCACTAATATGTGAAATCAGGACCAATGTGAGGGTGGGAGCCATCTTCCACTTCACAAGAACCCAGGGCTTGATGGGTGTACTTTTAATGTATACTATGCAAGGTACAAGACAACTGCATCGTACAGTGTTATAAATAAAAGAAATCAGATCAGTCATCAAGGGCTCCTGAGTGAACAGCATCTTCATAACCTCCATGCTTATCATCTTTGCTTTCTGGATGCAATTTAATAAGATCATCAATTCGAAGAATGGTAATTGCAGCTTCTGTTGCAAACTTCAAACTTTTAACTTTAACTACAGTTGGTTCAAACACCCCTGCTTGTTTGTTGTCTCGAGGTTTACCATTAACCAGATCAAGACCAATCCTGCAATTTAGGGGGGAAAAATCTATTAACAAAAATTAGCACAGAAGAGTTGCAGAAAGGCACTACATGGTAGTAAAGCTGTAAACACCATTACTGTATTATAAAGAGGTTGCTTAAAGATGGTTATGTATTGCCCCAAAAGAATATCCTGCATTCCTCTAGTGCAGCGGTTCTCAACCTGTGGGTCGCAACCCTTTGGGGGTCGAACGACCCTTTCACAGGGGTTGCCTAAGACCATCGGAAAACACATATATAATTACATATTGTATTTGTGATTAAAAACTATGCTTTAATTATGTTCAATTTGTAACAATGAAAATACATCCTGCATATCAGATATTTACATTACGATTCATAACAGTAGCAAAATTACAGTTATGAAGTAGCAACGAAAATAATTTTATGGTTGGGGGTCACCACAACGTGAGGAACTGTATTAAAGGGTCGCGGCATTAGGAAGGTTGAGAACCACTGCTCTAGTGGCTCATCCTGTAAAGTGAGTACCCAGAGAGGCCGGGGGGGTTAGTACAACCCAAGACACATCAATGCTAATGAAACCACCAGAGAACATGACCAATACATCTGATGACATCTGATATACAGATGACAATGAAAAAGACAGGGAAATTGTATACTTACCATTTTAGATTCTTGCGTTCTGGGTTAACTTGAGCCTCATTATGAAAAGCTCTTAACTTTGCAACCAGATCAGTGGAGTCTTGGGCAGCATTAACTGCAAGTGTGTTAGGAATAACAAGAAGAGATCGTGCAAATTCTGCAATAGCAAGCTGTTCCCGAGATCCCTAGAAGACAGACAATGAGGTAGCATCAAAAAAGGAAGAAAATCAAGACGCAGTGGCAGCTAGGGTTTTAGTTTCATGAGGGGGATTAACAAAACCCTTGAGGCAATCTCCCGAGCGCTGCTTGGAAAGAAAGCGGGTCACCAGAGGTTCTTACCATGCTGGTTGCATAGTTTTCGAGGTATATGGAAAGGGCTGCTTCCACAGCACCCCCACCCGGGACCACAGATTTTGACTCCAAAACTCTCTTCACCACACAAATAGCATCATGTAAAGAGCGCTCCATCTCATCACACATGTAGTCATTTGCCCCACGTAAGATAATTGATGCAGACGTGCGAGCCTTAGTGCTATTGAAAAAAGGAAGTGAAATTCTTAAAGCAACACTTTTATAAAAGAAATCTGTATAGACATTTATTTTAAGCACTTTGATCAAATCCTGCTTCCATAAGGACGTTTGTCTAGACCATGCATGCAGAAGAGATGAAATGGTTACTCCATCTCAATTGGCAATGGTCTAATGTTATTTTATCCCATGCGTATAACTGCTCATACCATTGAAAAGACTATAGCAGCAAATAAATGGGAAGGGGTCTGTTTTACTCATTAATAAAACCTATGTAGTTTTGTAATTTAGAAAGTAGCTCTTACTTTTTGACCAGGATCAGTTCATCATCACAAATTCTCTCCTGTACCACCTCTTCTGCTTGCCCCAGCATTGCTGCCTCAAAGGTTTCCTCGCCTTCCAAATTGGCCAGGCTTGACACAACAATTGCTATTAAGGTAATTACAAAGATCTGTAAACATTTTTATACCGTCTTAGATTCAGGAACATTTATAAAAAAGCGATGCATAAATACAAGTTTACGGTTTACAGTTAGGCACCAGACATGGAACTGTCATTTTGAGGTTAAGAAATTCAGCAAACTAAAGAACTTTTTCAATTACATGAAAAATGGCCCTATAAATACATTTGTAGTACCAATCATTACAGGGAGGAGTAAAAGGAAAACAGGGTTGTTTTCTGAAGCTGCTTAATACTGGCACCCCATGTAAAGAGACATGGTCACGTACAGGAACATGAAACGTCACACCTGAGAGCTGGCAGAAGACATACCTCCAGAAGCTTTAGCAATGCGCTTAAGGTCCTTCTTTAAAACTCTTCTGACTGCCATTGCACCAGCCTCCACAAAATACTTCAGACACATGTCGTCAATGCCACCAGTGGTGAGAATAACGTTGGCTCCAGTTGCCAGGATCTTCTGGATTCGTTCCTTGCTGATGTCTGATTCTCTACAGATAAAGTATTTGTGTAGTAAGCCAAAGTTACCTTCTGTGTTTTTCATATAACAAAGCTTTAAGTTCCGTAAGTATTTTTCACAAAATAATTGCAGATTAAGTTTTTTTTTGACTCTTTCCCTTTTATGACCAGAATTTAAATCAGTCCAACTCACATGAAAGTTTCAGGCATTAAAAATCCCACTTAGCAACCCCAATTTGCATCTCTAACCAAGAACTGTGATTCGGAAGTGTCCCTGCCTTCAATGATCTGGCAGCCTGTCAACCACAGTTTGTGGCCAATGCTACCACAAGTACAATACGGAGACCACCAGCACATGGGAGACAGTAATCCATCCTGGCAGATGGGACAAGAAGGTCTGAAGTCAAGAGGGTTCCAGAGCTGAAACTGCAGGTAGGACCAGAACATGAAGAAGCCTGTAGGGGTGTTAAAGAGTCTGGACTGCTTCATCTTTTAAAATTAGGAATAGCATCATCAAATCTGTTTTCAAAAGGACCCCCTGATGTCAATGTGGAAACCGTACTGGGAAGGTGAAGGACTGAGGCAAGGAGATAATCACTGGAGATACAGATGAGCAGAGGAGCGAGTAAAGTCTATAGCAGGGGTCCTCAAACTACGGCCTGCAGGCCACATGCAAATACAAATATTGTATTTGTTCCTGTTTTGTTTTTTTACTTCAAAATAAGATATGTGCAGTGTGCATAGGAATTTGTTCATAGTTTTTTTTTAAACTATAGTCCGGCCCTCCAACGGTCTGAGGGACAGTGAACTGGCCCGTTTAAAAAGTTTGAGGACCCCTGGTCTATAGCTTAGCTAACAGAGGGTCAGCCTCCGACCCCTGGAGTAAGAGACATACTAGCAGGTTGCAGGCAAGATGAGAAGGCAGAGTTGATTTCAACAACATGCGTTTGAAGTCGCTGTGTCATTCAGGTGATGCTTCTAGGAAGCAGACATGCATGGAAATCAAGCTCTGGGAGTCACTATATAGGTAAATGAAGCCGTTACACCTACCATTCAAGGAATAGTAGATAAGAGAATTCAAAGAATTCTTAAAGTAAAACGAATTGAATATTAACCTCAAAACAAACCTCTTTGTATACACTGAACAAAGACTGCATGCCACAAACTACTAAACATGGGAGGCTACAAAGCCAAGGAAATCATTCAGTTTCTACCTTCAGAACTACAATTGAAGTCATACAAACACAAACTGTGCTAAGCCCCAGGAAGACAGGCATAGAAAGGCACAGTAGTGTGTAATTTAGATTGAGGGGTCAAGAGAAGCTTCTTTGAGAGACTGACCACTTAAAGAGCAAGTAAAAAATTTAAACAGTCCTAGCTGGTCTGGCTCAGTGGATAGAGCGTCGGCCTACAGACTGAAAGGTTCGATTCCGGCCAAGGGCACATGCCCAGGTTGTGAGCTTGATCCCCACTAGGGGGCGTGCAGGAGGCAGGTGATCAATGATTCATCCTTAATGTTTCTCTCTCCCTCCCTTCTCCAAAATCAATAAAACTATATTTAAAATAATTAAAACAAGTAGGCAGAGAGTATGTTACAGGCAGAGGGAGAAGCATTCTAGTCTGTGGAGAACGTTTGTGAATCCTAGTCCCTGTTGTGCCTAGACTACAATGTAAGGAATATGGAAGGTATTAAAAAGGCTCTGGGCCCTAACCGGTTTGGCTTGGTGGATAGAGCGTCGGCCTGCGGACTCAAGGGTCCCAGGTTCGATTCCGGTCAAGGGCATATCCCCAGTAGGGGGTGTGCAGGAGGCAGCTGATGGATGTTTCTCTCTCATTGATGTTTTTAACTCTCTATCCCTCTCCCTTCCTCTCTGTAAAAAAATAAAATATATTTTTAAAAAAAGGGCTCTGGTCTTAGAAGTAATGACATGGACTTGGCTGCCATGTGGAAGGAGCCTGGGAGGGAAGGAATGAGATGACCAGTGTGGGTGCTTCTGTAATAGTCTGAGCAAGAGAATGCAAATGGAAAATAGATGAATGTGAGATTTAATTTGAAGATGGAAATCAAGTGGTCTTAGTGAAAAAGTATAAGTTATTAGGTTAAAAAAAAAAGAGGTAAAGATACTTTCTAGCTTTCTGCCTGAGTAGAGGGGTTCCCATCATCAAAGTAATCAAGCGTAGATTGGGATATATCATCACAAGTTGTTTTAAGAAATATTCAACCAGACAAATCCATGTGTGTTTGGTGCTCAGAAAACTAGATGTGGGAGTCTCCACATAATAACTGAGGTCACGGAATGAGGAGTTATCCTGGAGAGAACAGGGGGCGGTAGCTGGCCAGGCACAGGAATACGGATGAGGCGGTAGCACAGAGCCACTCCACCCTCCAACCGTCTCAAGAAAGCAGTAGTCAAAGGCTCGATCAAGGTCAAGTGAAGGTTGAACATGTCTAGTGAGTATCAGTGACCAGTGAGCTTAGCAAGACGGAGATCGGAGAACAAAGCTGTAACAGGAATGAGAAATGAAGTGCCAGAAAACAGTTTTTGTGTAAATCACTCTTGAGATGTCCGGCTGTAAAGAGTGGGAACGGAGAGGGAGGAACTAGAGCAAACTGTGTGCGCTACAAGTGAAATCTAGAAAGGAATGAACAGGAGAGTTTGTAGTTGAAGATGCAGATGGGAAAGAACTATAAATGAAGCAACCCTCTAAGGCAGAATGCAACAGAATCTACAACATTTATTGTAGAGGGAGGGACTGGCCTTTGACGGAAGGACAGTTATGCCAGGAAGGAGGAAAGAGATGTTACGCAGTTACTTTGAACATCTGCCAGCATACCTCTGTCTAATCTGGTCCAGGTTCTCAGGGTCTGTAATTAGCACCTGCACACCAAGCTTCATTTTTGTTTTCTGCAGGCTGAAGTCAAGGCAAGCAATTTTTGCATTAACTATTCTCTTGGGCATGCCTATAATTGAACATAATATTAAAATATTAAGTCCTTTCACAGTAACTACTAATAACAGTACATTTTATACACCCAACCATAAAGCATGAGATTAATGTCATACGTAAACACAAATTTCAATTTGTTTAACATAACGCATTTTTATGGCATTAAACACACGTACTTTCTTCTAACTTGCATTTTTCCTAAGTTACGTGCTTAAGTTATTAAAGAGAAACTGATAATGTGACGTACATTCCTTAAAGAGCAGTAAGTGCACAGCTTGGATAGTTCACCTGAAGATGAACAGGAAGCAGCCACAGAAAGCTCATCTTAACCTCTAGTCCTCTCGTTAGTGACCACATCCCGAGCCTTACCCTGAGACCCCACCACACAGTTGAGTGCATAGCCATTGATGAGCACACTCTCCATCTGACTTCTCCCATGGGCTTTCAGAATATTAATGGAATTGACTGGATAACGAGGCTGGCCTCTTGCATCTGTGTATTTAATAGCAAGCACGGCATCTACCACCATACTAGCGAAGAAATCACCATCTCTAAGGCGATAGTTAAGGGGAACAAGAGACTTGGAATGGAGAACAGGGAAACATGAAAATCAAGGGTAATTCAAAGGCACTTCCCTTTTGCAATCTCATCAAGAAAACAAGGATTACTTATCACTACCTGCAGTTCATATTACTTTTACTCTTTACATTACCTCCCCCCTAAAGAAGCAGGGAAGGAAACAGGCAATTTCAAAACGGCATCACCTGGCATGAAAACTAACACAAGTTCTTTCTTCTAAAAAAAGCCCAAACTTTACTGGACCACCACAAGGATACATTCCAATGATTTTGGATGACATTGATGTTTTAGCAGCATTAGTGAGGCAATCTCTTCCAAGTTCATCTGTGTTAATAATTAGATTTTCACTGATATAACGCACTGCTTCCCTATTTAAAGCGTGGGGGAGAAAACAATTACAAATTAATTCACTATTCAAACTTTTGTTTTACCATAGTGTCAAAATGTCATAGGCACCAATTTTCTGTTCAGCCATTTCATATAGGAGGAGGACACAAATAAATCCTCCCTCTTCAGATCATGGCAATTTTAATCTATCCCATAAGCATAGCCACTAAAATCTATTAGGAGAAAATGTGGTAGTCAAATGGGAAGAAAAGATACTGGCCCTACTTCTTCAAATATCACTTAAATGCTAAAATGTAACTTTTAAAAAATAAGATGTAGTTATTAATGAAAACATTTAAACACAGTTTGCAATTATTACATCAAATAATATAAAATTTTCTCTGAATACAATCTTACTTGCAAGCAAGTCGATAGCCACTAATAACAGACGTGGGATGAATTTTCTGTTTGACTAGTTCATCTGCGTTTTTTAGAAGTTCTGCTGCAATAATAACCTGTTGAGAAAACATTAGTGGCTGTAATATTAGTCTAGCACTCTACGTGCAATGCGTATGTAAAAGCAGCAAAATTATCAAGAATTAACCAGAATTGTGATGGCAGTAAAATGAGTAACTGATCAGAAACCTGAAAAAAAGATAACTCTACCCAGTGTTTCATATTCAAATGGCCAAACCCAAGAAAAAGCCAGAAAAATGTTCTGGCTAATACACTAGTTCTGTAGTACAATAGTCAAAGACTACCCATCCATTACTTTTAAAATATATATTTTATTGATTTTTTAAAAAATATATTTTATTGATTTTTTACAGAGAGGAAGGGAGAGAGATAGAGTCAGAAACATCGATCAGCTGCCTCCTGCACACCTCCTACTGGGGATGTGCCCGCAACTCAGGTACATGCCCTTGACCGAAATCGAACCTGGGACCCTTCAGTCCGCAGGCCAATGCTCCAACCACCGAGCCAAACCGGTTTCGGCTATTTTATTGATTTTTTAGAGAGGAAAGGAGAGGGATAGAGAGCTAGAAACATCGATGAGAGAGAAATATCAATCAGCTGCCTCCTGCACACTCCCTACTGGGGATGTGCCCGCAACCAAGGTACATGCCCTTGACCGGAATCGAACCTGGGACCTTTTAGTCCGCAGGCCGACGCTCTATCCAGTGAGCCAAACCAGTTAGGGCCCATCCATTACTTTTAAAGATTAAGTGTCCAACAAATGCTAAGAGTCTGACTACTCAAATGGCCTTTACTATTTTAGGTTATTATTTGGCTTATTATAAAAATCATTTAAGGACACTAAAAATATTTTTTTAATATTCTTTTTATTCTTTTGTTTATTTCAGAGAGGAAGAGAGAGAGATAGAAATATCAATGATGAGAGGGAATCACTGGCTGCCTCCTGCACGTTGGACCGAGTCCCACAACCCAGGCATGTGCCCTTGACCTGAATCGAACCTGGGACCCTTCAGTCCGCAGGCCAACACTCTATCCATTGAGCCAAACCAGCTAGGGCTAAAAATATTTTTTAATTAAAAAGACTTCATCCCAGCTGGCATGGATCTGTGGTTGAACCTCGACCGACCTATCAACCAGGAGGTCACGGTTCGATTCCTGGTCAGGTAACATGCCCGGGTTGCGGGCTCGATCCCCAGTGTGGGGTGTGCAGGAGGCAGCCGGTCCATGATTCTTTCTCATCATTGACGATTCATTCTATTTCTCCCCCTCCCTCTCCGAAACAATAAAAATATATTTAAAAAAAGAAATAAAGAGTTCAAAAATGCTGCTTTTGGGAGAAATCCTAATTTTAAGGCCATTTTTATTATTTTATAAGAGGTAGAGTCCATTCTTTCATGGCTTATAGTTTAATTTAGAAATGCAAACATTTCCCCACACAATACATTGTTTCTTTAGAGCAAATTACTTGTTTCTATAGCAATGTGCTGGATGCTCTCCACATTCATAATACTGATCACACTCCCATTCTGAACTCATGAGATTGCCTCGCCAGCATGTAAAATATAAAAGCATCTTGTTTTTATAAACCGGTGAAATTTTATAAAGGGAAGGTTTTAGAAATTTCTAAGTCTCAGGTCAGGAGGGGACCATATTGAAATATCTCTTAAGTTTCTTCTCTACTCGGAGTGTACAAACTAGCTATAACCATCAGCCTTTTCAAGTTTAGTTTCAGAACCACTGCCCATTTTTCCCCCTCGTAACTAACTTATTTTTAACTCAGAAGCAAATAACTGACTACGGTTCACTTTCTGACGGATATAGGAAAGCGAGTCTTTAGCCATCTACCCGGACTACCTACCACGGAGGTGGTTCCATCGCCCACTTCTTTGTCTTGCAGGTCAGCTAGCTCACAAAGAACTTTAGCTGCAGGATGCTCTACCTCCAGTAACTTCAGGATGGTCGCACCATCGTTAGTAATGGTGATATCCTAAGGAATTTGCAGGGAAGGGGGAAAAACCACAATTATGTACAGAAACAGGACATCCTCTCATTAACACAACCACATTATGACATACCTTCACCCTTACTACCCCTTCCAATACAAGCACTCTGATTAAAAACAAAGAATCTACATAGCAAAACATTTAAGATCTCATTAATTTAAAGACACAAACATCTAACTGTACTTACACCAATATCATCCACCAACATTTTATCCAAGCCAACTGGTCCAAGAGAACTCTTCACAATATTGGCAATAGAAGCTGCAGCCATAACTACAGAAATGAAATAATGAAATTAGGAAAACCCACTGCTTCGAAGGACAATTTCAGCTTCAAGAAAGTAAATGACAGCCAACAGCCTCTGAATCTTCCCAATCTACAAATCTGTCCTAATCACTTAAAATAAAAAGGTCATCTACTAGTCATAATTTGGGTTCTGTCACCTCATATAGAAAAAGGAAAACTAGCGACTTTTTCTTTAAAAAACCGTATTAAAATCAAGTCTTTATCTGCGAATTAAAAAAAAAATGTGGGAACCAGAGCTTCTGACTTTACTGCAAATTCATCCAAGACAAGAATTCGTAATCAATCAACGGTAAGATCGACAGGCATCCATGACTTGGAAGCGTACGCGCTCCCCAAAAGGGTTCACCAACAAGTGCTTTGGTCCGGGCCAACGTTTACTAGAATAAGTTCATTGTTTATCGCTTATACAACATCCAACTAAGTCCCTGGGCTACTCTCATTTCAACGAGCTGCCAGCGACGGGCGAGGACAGAGCTACTCTCATTTCAACGAGCTGCCAGCGACGGGCGAGGACAGAACGAGCTCCGGACGCCGGCACCGCCGATGGCGCGGGGATGCGGGTCTTTCCCGGCTCATGGTCCTCAAACGAGGCCTCGAGGCTGAGGGATGCTCCGCGTGGTAGGAACCGGAACACAAGGGGCTCAGAGGTGCCGAAGGGACGCCAGGCGTGGCCGGCACGTGTCGGTACCGGGGACCCACCGCCCGTCACTCCCGTCCAGCGCGGGTCTCCAAACAGGCCGCGCTCTCCTACGGGAAGGGGCCGCTGCCGCCCCGCCCAGAAGGCACGGACCCGCGGGGGTAGGTTACGCACCGCACCCCGACCCTATTTTGGGGAGAGAAGGGAAGCACCAGGACCGGAACCCCGGCCCCAGCGGGCAGGGCTGGGGGGAGCGCTCCGCGTCACCTAGCCGAGGCCTCGCCCGTCCTTACCGTTCTGGGAGCGGATCGCCTCCCCAGTGCTGCGATCCCCGAACACGGACAGAGGCCCCTCCATCTTCGCGGCAGGGTACACCTCGCGCTTCACTTACACCGCGGACGGCTAGCGTCGGTTCCGAGGCCCAGCGGAGGCGGCAGCGCGGCGTGGACCGGGCCCAGGCGATGCCGCAGGGGATTCTGGGAACACCGCTCCACCTCTTCCCCCGCCCACCCGGCCCCCTCAGTCCCTGCGCCGCCGCGGGGCAGGGCGGGAAAGAGAGGAGGGGAGGGGGCGAGAAGCGTGAATGTGTAGGAAGTGAGGAGCCGGAAGGGCGGGTTCATCACTTTTGCCCAATTAGAGAGCGAATAGGAAGGGCGCGAAGGCAGAACGGAAGTCCGGCTCCTGCACCGCGGGCGGAAATTGCTCGGGTGCGCGTGCGCATTTGCACATTCTAGTGCCTTCTAGAAGAGGGGGTTCACGGTGGGGTGGAGCCTGGTGTGTGACGGGAGGAGGGTGGGCACTTCTTAAAGGTACAGCGGGGCCTCTGAGCTACTCTCGCGTGTTTATACCAGCAATTGTTTTTCACCAACTAGTAAAACTGCAGCTCACCAAGAAATATATTTTTGCCTATTTTGATTCATTCACATTGTACAGCTATTGTAGTGGCTATTTTTTTGACTTCAGAAAAGAGGTCAGTGCTCCCGACCAAAGAGTCAGCTATTGCGTGTTTTAAAAACTATTGTAGTTTATACAGTAAATATTTCCCTTGTTCTCCTTACACGTAGGAACGTGTTTGGAGAGGAGCCGGCAAGTCGCAGGCTTTGTTCCTGGGCTCCGAGTGCAAGCGGGGCCAGGGTGGGACGGGCAAGGCTTTCCCCGCTAAAATGCCGGCCATCGTTTCTGCAGAGAAAGCTGTGCGCCTTGCTCTGCCCCGCTTCCTCCCAGTGCCCAACCGCCGTGTGTGGCGTCATGGTCGGTGAGCTCTGCCACCAGAGGGCCCAAATAAGGGAGCGCGAAGTCCCGGCTTCCTCCCGGGCTCCAACGCAAATCTGCAAAAGGCGTCGCGGAAACGAAGGGGTCGCGCCCCCCCCTCCCCCCCGAGTGCTTTACTGTGAGGTGGTTGGTCGGCTCCGGCGGCTGCGTGACCCCAGCGTAAGCGATGATTGGAGGAGCGGAGGTCACAGGTGGCCCTCTCGGCCACTCAGCGGCCGGGAAACTGTTAGTTCCGGGTGGAGGGTCGACGGCCGACGCGATTCTGAGGCTTTTCCCTGAGTTAACATGGCAGCGCCCGGCAGGTCGTGGGGTCGTGGGTGAGGGAAAGTGGCGAAGCGTTCCCTCGGCTTTGCCCACGGTCCCCTCGGCGATGGCGCTTCGGTCAAGGTGCTGGGAGTTGTTGTCGGCTTTCAGGAACTCCGGTAATCTCGCCCCTTCTCCGAGATTCCTCCCCGGGGCCTGCAGGGTAACGTGCCCGTGCCCGTCGGGTCTTACATTCCACGTCCCCATCGAAGGGGGACGAGCCGACAGCATCGTGAGGGGGTCTGAGGACACTGCGCCCTGTGGCCAAGCGCACCTTCTGTCCCCCGTCCAGGGCCAGAGGTGGGGGGACGGATGGGAAAGGTCTGGTCTTGTCTGGGGTCCCTTTTAAAGGCGCGTGCGCTGGTTTCTGTTGCAGGGCGCGGGGTCGCGTCGCTGTCCACCCGTCCCGAGCCGGAGGTGCAGCCTGAAGCCGACCCTCTGGGAAACGAAGCTGTGGCCCCCGAGTTCACCAACCGGAACCCCCGGAATCTGGAACTCTTGGCCGTGGCCCGGAAGGAGCGGGGCTGGGGCACCGTGTGGCCCTCCCGGGAGTTCTGGCACAGGTAGGTCGGCCGGCAGGGACGGGCCTCCGATGGCGCTCACCGGGCCATTCCCACGCGCCAGGGCCTGCGGGGCCCCTTCTCGGGAAGCCGGGTGGTGGGTAGAGCAGGGGTCGGCGGAAGTGGGGGCACGGAAACAAACGAGAGGTGTCACGGAGGACACTGAAAAAGGATGCTAGTTGAATGGGGGCGGGGGGGGGGTGTCCAGTTATCTGCCAAGAAGAGCATTGCCGCGGAGGGAGCAGCAGGGCGGGCAGGAGCCCGGTGTGAGGTCTCGGCGGAGTGGACACGGGTGAAGGGTGCGAGATGAAGACGGGGAAGCAGGTGGCATACCGATGGTTTACTTGGTAACGCGAAGTGAGCACTTTAGACTGTATTTCCGCTGCAGCGAGAACCTGTGAGGGGATTTACAGGTGGAGTCCGAGTTAAAGGTCATTCTGGTTACCTTCGGGAGAAGACTCTTTTTTTTGTTTTTTTTTTAAGGGTGAGAGAACTCTTTTTTTAAAAAAATATATTTTATTGATTTTTTTTACAGAGAGGAAGGGAGAGGGATAGAGAGCTAGAAACATCGATGAGAGAGAAACATCGATCAGCTGCCCCCTGCACGCCCCCCACTGGGGATGTGCCCGCAACCAAGGTACATGCCCTTGACTGGAATCGAACCCGGGACCCCTGAGTACGCAGGCCGACGCTCTATCCACTGAGCCAAACCGGTTCTGGCAGGAGAAGACGTTTTTAAGGGGCGAGGGTAGAAGCGAGAAGATGGTTCCCAGTCTTGTATAAAGACGGTTATTTGCTGAACACTTTGTGTTTGCCCGGAACTATGCTAGTTGCTTTATGCTGCAGGTCTTTGGTCCGTTTTACACTTACTTTGGTGTGAGCTGGAAAATGCAAGTATAGAATAAGTTTATCTTTACCCAGTGTGGAGTCAGCAACTTAGCTCTATCTGCTCAGACCCTCTTCTAAAATAGATGCTGGGTAAATATAGCTCCACTCTCAGAAATACCAAGTTTCTCTTTGACATGAGAGGTTGAGCGGAAGTGCTTGGTTTATTGTTGAGGATATCCTCATAAAGGCAAGGAAAAATACCTTTCCCAAGTAAAATCGAGGTGAAGTACATTGAAGTAAATGAGCACAATATTTAGGCACGTATTCACCTGAAGTCACTTATCTTTAGGATTCTTTTATTATGATTTTATTCTCTCATTTAGGCTGCGAGTTATAAGGACTCAGCACCATATAGAAGCACTTGTTGAGCATCGCAACGGCCAGGTTGTGGTTTCTGCATCCACACGTGAGTGGGCTATTAAAAAGCACCTTTACAGCACCAAAAACGTGGCGGCTTGTGAGAACATTGGACGGGTGCTGGCGGAACGATGCCTAGAGGCAGGAATCAACTTCATGGTCTACCAACCAACTCCTTGGGAGGCAGCCTCCGAATCGGTATTTTGGTTTTCATGTACTTACTTTAAAAGTATTGTGTTAATTCTTGATGTTAGATAGATAATAATAATAGTTCCATATTTCAAATTCTTTTCATGTGTCAGACTCTGAGGTGGGTATCCTGATGTGCATTACCTAGTTTCATCCTCATAGCAGCCCAAGGGGCAGGACTAGTGTTCCCGGTTCTGTATATAAGTAACCCGCGACTGGCAAGTCCAGCCATGGTGGGGGAGGTTTCAAACCCACGGCGACTAATTCTACAGCCATGATGTCGACCACTCTACTTCCTTGTTCATGTATTAACACCCTGTCTGTATAATATTTAAAACACTGCTTGATATCCTTAAAGTTTCTGCAGTCTCTATTTTCTTATCCGGGTCGTTATAAAGGTCAGTTTCTGAAAAACCAGCATAGGTGGGAAGTTAGCAAAGAGCAAATCAGTTGTTCTCTTTCTATTGGGAAGTAGACTGTTTATTGTCAGCTAACTTGTGCTGATTTAACCCTTTCCCTTTCTTGGTCCTTAAAACCAGATGCAGCGGCTGCAGAGGGCTGTGACGGAAGGTGGTGTGGTGCTTCGGGAGCCTCGGAGAATTTATGAATGAGACAAGCATTGTTTGGAACTTGTCAGTGTTAAGCTGTCAGCCATTACATCCCTCAGAAGGGAGCCCCTGGAAGAACAGCCGACTTGGAAGCTGTGCGCAGTAATGTAACTGCGGAGTGTTGTTAGCAGTTACAGCCCCTTCCCCCCTTGTGTGCGGGGAAGGCTAAAGTCTTCCCTCTTGGACGTGAGAGAAGTATCTGAGAAAAGCTGTCACCAGTTATAATTAACTTTTGAAGGACAAATTAAAGGTTTATCAGTTAAAGAATAAAGGCATAGTGTGAACTTTAAATTTCTAATTATATTAAATTTCTTCACGTTTTCAGCTCACTCTGGCAAGACTACACACATGAGGTTTATGCAAAGCACTTGTTATCATGTCTGGCTCATGGGGGGTGATCTACATGATCACTGTTGCTGCTCAGGATGTGGAGTTGGTTTTTAAATATGAAACATCAATATCAGTGTGTTATAAGCAGTCTTAGTGATGTGAGGATAAAGGACAAATTCTAACCCCAGTTGGCTCCTGGACCCTGACGGGCAGAGCGAGATTGAAAGGATAAAGGATTGCAACGAGGAACTGGAAATGGACAGGGACAGTGATTCTGAATTTGCCGTGAAGTGAACATTGTTAGATGGGAGACGAAGCTTGGCATGCATCCAGTTCACCTGAAGTTGAAGCTGGGCTAGATGGGGTCATGGCAGCGCTAAAGGAGTTGATTAAATCAAGGTGTTGGCCATTAGTGTGAAGAGGAAGAACCTGTGAACAGTTAGGTGGCTTCAGCGTTTCCCACTTGATTAAATGTGTGGCCAATTTTATTATTTGGAAGTGGAAACATTACTACTGCCAATCTGGGTATTCAGTATGTTTATTTTATTTTTTTGTTGTGCTTCAATTTATTTTCACAGGCATATCGTTTTCTTTGGGGGTTTTTTCAGTATGTTTTTTAAAGATAAGTGTATTCAACATTTTTTTTAAGTATAATTGAGTCTGAGAGGCCTTCAGAATGCAATGCCTTAGTCCCCTTTTGATCAATAAATACCCCAGTGGAGACATTTATTTATTTATTATATAAACAAATTGGTTTTTAGGGACAGAAACATTGGTTTTCCTGCACCTGCCCATTCATTGGTTGCTAAAACCCAACTCCTTAGAGCGAGCAGGAGGCGCGGGCCTTCAGCCCAATAGGGAGGCGCCCGGCGCGGGGCGGCCCGTTTCCCTGCGCGCGCCCTTTAAGGCCAGCGCGCGGCGCGTGGCCGCAGTGGGTGCCCGCGGAGCTACGAGGCAGCGTGGCCATGGACGTGGGCGCGGACGAGTTCGAGCAGAGCCTCCCTCTGCTGCAGGAGCTGGTCCAGGGCGCGGACTTCCTGGGTGAGGTCCGGGGGTTCCGGGCCAGGTCGCAGGGCCCTCTGCGCTGGGGGAGCCTGCGGTGGGGGTGTTGGGGTGGCGAGGGGGGCGGGGCGGGGAGGTGAGGCCGGGCAGGGGCAGCCGCTAGGCTAGGCCAGGCCGTGGAGGCTCAGGGAGGGCCCCTTCGAAGGACAGGTTCTTCCTCGGCCTGGGGCGTCCGGCCGCAGGTACCCCCTGGCCCACGGTGGTCCGGGCGGAACCACGCCGCGGGACCCGGGTGGCCTCCGCTTTCCCTTTGAACTCACCTGGCCTCTTGAGCACAAAGGTGAGCCAAGCACTTTGCCACCTGCAGCATTTACAGTCATTTTCCAGCATGAACAGCGGTGGCACTGGTCTGCGCCTGGGGACTCCTGTCTTTTTTTTTTTTTTTTTTTTTAATATATGTATATATTTTTTATTGATTTCAGAGAGGAAGGGAGAGGAAGAGAGAGGTAGAAACATCAATGATGAGAGGGAATCATTGATTGGCTGCCTCCTGCACATTGGACCGAGTCCGCAACCCAGGCATAGTGCCCTTGGTCGGAATCAAACCTGGGACCCTTCCGTCCGTAGGCCAACGCTCTATCCACTGAGCAAAACCAGCTAGGCCAGTGGTCGGCAAACTCATTAGTCAACAGAGCCAAATATCAACAGTACAACGATTGAAATTTCTTTTGAGAGCCAAATTTTTTAAACTTAAACTATTTAGGTAGGTACATTGTTATTAACTTAATTAGGGTACTCCTAAGGCTTAGGAAGAGCCACACTCAAGGGGCCAAAGAGCCGCATGTGGCTCTCGAGCCGCAGTTTCCGACCACGGAGCTAGGGCATGGGACTCTTGTCTTTTTTGCCTTCCCGGCAGGTCTGGACATAGAGTTCACGGGCCTTCGCACTAACCTGTCCGGGTCCCAGCAGATCAGGTAAAGCTAAAGCTGCCTTAGAGCCGAGCTAGAGAGGCGCTCACCTGTGCCCCTCGGGTGGCATCCTGGCCATACCAGCCTGGTTTCTCAGCAGGCACCCATTGGCGCTGGGCGGGCAGGATGGCGTGTTGTGTGGGGCCCTGGGGACCTGGCCTCCGCCCACTAAATGCTAGCAGCGTTCCCCGTAAGTGGCTGAGAGGTGCTGACCCAGCGCGAGGCTGGGCGCCTTGATGCCATCTCGCGGCCTGTGGAATGAGATGCCCGTTTTTTCACAGTCTTTTTGACTTGCCATCGGAGTGGTACCTAAAGACCCGTCGGAGTGTTCAGCAATTTACAATCTGTCAGATTGGTGAGTGTGATCATGAGTTACTAGGAGAGCTACTTTTATTGTCTTCCTGTTCGTACTGATCAGACAGCTTTGACATCTTTCAAAGAGCCTGGCTATCACCTTTTGTGCTTGTTTGGTTTTTGGTCGTGTTATGCCTGTCGGATCTTACACTTTGGGACAAGCGGAAGTTAATTTAGCAGCACTATTTCATGCCTAACTAAATCAACATTAAGGAACCCGAACCTTCTTTCAAGGAAAAATATGTATGTTTTTTTTTTTTAATATATTTTATTGACTTTTTACAGAGAGGAAGGGAGAGAGATAGAGAGTTAGAAACATCGATGAGAGAGAAACATCGATCAGCTGCCTCCTGCACATCTCCCACTGTGCCCGCAACCAAGGTACATGCCCTTGACCGGAATCAAACCCAGGACTTTTCAGTCCACAGGCCGAAGCTCTATCCACTGAGCCAAACCGGTTTCAGCTGATTTTTCTTTAGAGAAAACTTACATAAACAAGGTCATACTGGGCACATTTTGTTCTGCATCTTTTTGTTTTCACTTAGGGCAGCGGTTCTCAACCTGTGGGTCGCAACCCCTTTGGCGGTCAAACGACCATTTCACAGGGGTCGCCTAAGACCATCCTGCATATCAGATATTT
Source organism: Myotis lucifugus (assembly GCF_000147115.1). Lineage (NCBI taxonomy): Eukaryota > Metazoa > Chordata > Mammalia > Chiroptera > Vespertilionidae > Myotis > Myotis lucifugus. The sequence goes on along the minus strand of NW_005871553.1, from coordinate 17,678 downwards.
ACATTACGATTCATAACAGTAGCAACATTACAGTTATAAAGTAGCAACGGAAATAATTTTATGGTTGGGGGTAAAAACATGAGGAACTCTTTGAAAGGGCCAGAAGGTTGAGAACCACTGACTTAGGGGTGTAGAGCTCGGTCTACATCAGCACATGCAGACCTCTTGTTCATTTTTAACAGTTGTACTCCAAACTAAGAATGTATCCATTGACTCAATCGCCTACTGATGCATGCTTTGGTTACCATTTGTGTCTGATAAAACAAGGTTGCACTGACTAGCTGAGTATTTATGCATCACTTTTGTGAGTATATGTTATACTAAGTGTGCGGGGTACTTCCGCAGTGGAATTGCAGAGTTAAAGAGGATGTGTTAAAGTGTTGTGTGGTGCCAACCTGTTCCTCCTCCTACCAACCATCCACAAGATGACGGTGACTCCCACTGACAACATGAATGTGCCTGCTCCCTCCCGTCCCTCACGCTGGCTGTTGTCACTCTTAAATGGATGTTGCTCACCGAGTGGAGGAAAAATGATGTGCTCGTTATTCTGATGGACACTATTAATACAGGGTCAACAAACTTTTCTGTAAAGGCTATGCGGTAAATCTGTTCGGTTTTACAGGCCATGTGGTCTGTTACATTACTCAGTTTTGCCATTGTTGATGGAAATCAGCCACAGACAGTATATAAATGAATGAGCATGGCTGTATTCCAATAAAACTTTATTTATAAAAACAGGCCTGGACAGATTTTACTGACCCTTGCTTGTCCTGTGAATGATGGTGAACATCTTTGTGTGTGTGTTGCTGTCTCCTTGTCCTTTGCTAATTCTATTGTGGTTGTTTAACTTGATGGCAAGGCCTCTTTGAAAAGTATGGGAAATAGATCTGTTTCTATTGTTTTCCCCCTACTCGGAAGTCCTTTTCACTTTGTGAACGGTCTTTTTAACAACGCAGACATTTGAAGGCAATTAAATATATACATCTTCATGGTTTGGGGTGTCCCCTCTGGTTAGTTTTAAAGCTATAAAAATGTCGCTTTCACTTTACTTCTGTGTTTGAAGAACCACTCACAATTATGTTTGAGTAATTTCAGTGTGAATTACAGTTTGACCAGGTTGGTGTTTTGGATCTGTCTTTTCTTCCTCTCCTTCTGCTCCTCCTGTTCCTCCTGCTCCTCTTCCTCCTCCTCCTTTTTTTTTTTTATGAGCTTATCCTCTTCTAAAGCCCACGCAGTATTTCTGGATTCAAAGCACTGTTCAAACGTTTTGTTTTGGTAGTTAACTTCTGGTATCTCTTTGGTACTCACCCCCCTGCTGTTCTTCTAGGACTGTCTGTGTTTTCCAGCGTCGCAGGCGAGTCGAACAAGTGCGTATAAAGACCTTTGCATGACCCTGGCTCTTGCCCAGTGATTGTCTCCACCGCCTCTCCCCAAATTCTGCTTCAGGCTCTCAGCCACGTTGGCCCCGGACGCCCCATCCTCTCCCCTGTTCCTGTGCCCTGCCCCTGCTCTCTCCCCTGCAGACTCGGCTTGTCCTTCAAGTCTCTGGAAGCAACACCTTTTCTGGGGGCCTTTCCTGACACCTGCCCTGCACCTTCATCGCTCCTTCCCTGTTGCCATGGCGTCCTGCACGGGCCTCCAGGGTGGCAGTGAACACAGTGTTACCCCGAGGGGAGGGCGAGGTAGCTCAGGCACCAACGGTCAGAAATGATGGGATGGCGGTGCCGCGGGCTCAGGATTGGGGGGGGGGGGCAGATCCTGCTCTTCGAGGGCAGGGTCTCTGCCTCTTTTCATGGCCCCCCTCACCCCCCGGGGCCAGTCACAGGACTGGGAACAGCCGACATTCAGATGCTTCTCAAGGGAAAGGAGCCCACTCGGAAGCCTGCTCTGAGCCAGAGCTTTGAAAATGGGTTTGGCTTTTCCTCCTTATGCTCCCGTTCTTTTGTAGGTACGTAGCCCATTCCTGTAACTTCTTTCTCTTCCCTACGACGTTTGGGATTCTGGACTCGGAATTCTCTTTCCAGGCCTCTAGCGTACAGTTTCTGAATCAGTATGGCTTCGACTATAACAAGGTGCACCATGGGGGAGGGAGACGCCACAGGGGAGGGAGACGGGGTTCGGAAGGGTCTCTGGTCCCGTTTCCTTCCCGTTCACGTCCACGTGAAACCGGACGAGGGAGGGTTCTTTTTGCTCTGCTCCCCACGCAGAGGGTGGCTCCACCGGCCAGCCTCCTGCTTCTCTTCCTGTCTTTAGTTTCTCAAACATGGAATCCCCTACATGAACGAAGAGCAGGAGAAGCAAATCAAACACAACATCCTGACTGGGAACTGGAGAGTCCGCAGGTACAGCCACGCTCAGGTGCCTGGTGGGTTTCTCTGGGGCTGGGTTTGTGCACTTCCTGTGGGCAGGCCTGCTGCCTCCGGAGTGCGGTGACCTCACGCGTCCCCTAAGCTGGGGAGGCGTCTGGCCTGAGCTCAGTCGCACATAACTGCTCCGAGTGCTGGTGAACCCATCCCCACGCCGAGGGGGCAGCCTCTCTGCCCCGAGTGGGAGTTCAGGGCTTCAAATGAAGGAAGAAGGCAAAGAGCCTTAACTTGGTGCTCTGAGCAGGACCTGCCCCCAGGGCTGTGGGGACACGGCTCTGTGGGACTCACTGCGGATGGTGTGTTGGCCTTCAGTGTGACCTTGGGAGTTTTTAGGGGGACCCTGACCGAGCTGGTCACATGCCTCAACTTGGATGGACGTGTCCCCTGAGGGCAGGGCTTCTGCCCTTTCCCCTCGGCCTCCAGTGCCAGTTGTCATCCTTGAGGTCCTGCCCTCCTGCAGAGCGGGGTTGGGGGTGGCGTGGTGGGCGGGTGGCAGCATGTGTGGCGGAAGGGGCAGCCCCCTGGGCCCGGGCAGGCCCTGTGTCAGTTCCCTGGTTTTGAACAAACTGTGTAAGCTCCTGGGGCTTCAGGTTCATGCCTTTGACAGCTGTTAACTCTGCAGAATGAGGAGTCATCACTGGGTCCAGGTCATTGTCTTATGTGATGGTGGAGTTTCTTGCTTTTTTAAAAAAATTTTACTCTTTTTGTGGTTTTCACATAAAAATGTAGCTTTTTGTAAGGGGAAAAAACCATTTGAAATTTGAGCCTTCTGTTATTTTCATGAAAAGGCTTTCTGTACCTCAAATAACATGATGTTCTTCTTCCCTAAGACAGGAGATGTGCTCACAGTTCCTGTCTCCTCCTCACTCCACCAGATGGTGCTTTCTCACCTCGGAGCTGAGTTAGGCAGCCAGGCCTCCTCCCAGGGCCGGGCAGCAGGGATGGCGCAGTCCCCTGTGCACGCGTGGGCGGGGTCTGCCCAGCTCCTGTGTCCTGCTGCAGAGCCGGCTCGGAAAACAAATGGTCTTTTCTGGGTGCATTTTCTTGCCAGGATCACAGTGTTAACACTGGAGGCTCAGGAGCCGCTCCCAGGTTCACGTCATCTCCCGGTTCTGGAGGGTTCCTCCAACGTCCCCCCTTCCTGTGCCCATTTTCAGTTCCCTGGACAAAGATCAAATGAAGGCGGTGATCGATGAGGTGACGCGGTGGCTGCACCTGGCGGAGGAAGGCGACTGGATGACGCTCCCTGGGATCACTGGTAGGCAGGGGGCGTCGGTCCAGTTGGTCACTCACACACCCTCTTCTCCCCGGCCAGGCATTGGCTCAGGGTCCTGGTGGAGAGAGAAAGCTCTGCCCTCAGTTCCAAGGTGAAGGCTGTTAGACTTTCTGAATGTTAAGGTGGAGGAAGGGAAGTTCCGCCTTGGAGCCCAGCCCTGAGTGTCCTGTGTCCCCGTGTTTACTCTGACCCCGGAGTTCCCCCCACGGTGAGAGTGCATTCACAGTGAACATGCCCTGGTCCGTGGACCCCAGGGGTCTCAGGCCCTTTCCAAGGGTCCAAGAGGTCAAAAGTAGTGTCACAACACCACTCGGCTATCACTTGCCGCCGTCAGGTGCCATCTGCACTGATGGCATCGAAGCACAGGTGGGCGGGCCTGTCAGCACCGGGCACAGATGAAGGCGTGCCGTCCTCATGCCAGGCATCAGTGGGTTCTGTCACCAGTTACTCTCAGTTTTATTTTTTAAAAATATATTTTACTGATTTTTTTACAGAGAGGAAGGGAGAGGGATAGAGAGTCAGAAACATCGATCAGCTGCCTCCTGAACACCCCCTACTGGGGATGTGCCCGCAACCAAGGTACATGCCCTTGACCGGAATCGAACCTGGGACCTTTCAGTCTGCAGGCCGACGCTCTATCCACTGAGCCAAACCCGTTAGGGCTACTCTCAGTTTTAAAAAATTCAATTTTGCCCTGGCCAGTGTGGCTCGGTTGGTTGGAGTGTTGTCCTGCACATCGAAAGGTTGCGGGTTAGAGTCCTGGTCAGGGAACATACCTTGGTGGTGGGTTCAGGCTCCAGTTCGGGCGCGTACGAGAGGCAACCGATTGATCTCTCTCTCTCTCTCTCTCTCTCTCTTTCTCTCTTTCTCTCCCTCCCTCCCTCCCTTTCTGTAAAATCAATGAATATATCCTCAAGTGAGGATTTTAAAAAATCCAATGTTACTTACTCTCCTTGGCAAAGCAGTAATAATTCTTAATTTTATTAAATCTCCATCTTTGCTCATCTTTTTAAACATTCTGTGTGTCCAAATGCACATGTCGAGAAGTCGGTACGCATTAGACGTTGCTGCCGCCTACGACACTGCAGGGCCTGTCTCGAGGAAAAGAACTTGTGCACGTTTTGAGTTGAGAGCCGAATTAGCAGCTTTTTAATTTTTTTTCATGGGATATTATTTTTTCTTAAAGAACCGAATGTAGTTATTTTGACGAGGGGATTTTCAATCATATTGTCAAGTGAAAAATAGTGAGCCTGTCTCTTCACGGAGAATAACTGACGGTCTTTGCTGGTGCCACGCTGGGGTTTCCATCAGACACTGGAAGTTTGGAAAACTTGAGTCTGCACCGCACGGTTGCCAGCGTCCCAGGCCTGAGGCCTTTCTGTGGGGCTGCGGCCACGTATGCAAGGCCTCTCTTTGCTGTTCTGCAGTGAAATGTGTGAGCCTTGGAAGATCTGCGCAACTCGCCGTCCCTGGTCCCTGCGCGTGGGCCATGGGCTTGGGCGCCCCTTCCCATCTGATGGGCCTCTCAGCTCCTATTCCCTCGGCCCCTCTCGAGGGGAGGCGGAGAGCTGGTCCAGGCTGCGGGGTCCTGTGTGAGCTGTGTCTCCTTGCTGTAGGCTTCCAGGCCTTCGAGGTCCAGCTGGTGCTGAGGCAGGCCCTCCCGGACATCTGGACGGTGCTGAGAGACCAGGCGGTGAGGCCTCCCCTGCAGTGGGCACCTGAGCCACCCATCCTCTCTCTCCTCGGCCAAAGCGGGCCTCTGTGAAATGTGTCTGTCTGTCTCTTTGTGTCCCTCTCCCGCCCCCTCCGCCTCTTCCCCCTCCCCTTTGAGATGAAGGACCAGGTCTTTGGCAGCGCTCCCAGGACTGGGGACTGTCTCCTTTCATCCCAGGTGATAGTGAAGAAAGTGAGCAGGCAGCACCGCTGGTACCTCCAGAACACGTCCTGCGACCGAGAGAGCTGCTGGAAGGAGAAGATCCTGCTCTCCGCCAGGGGCTTCTCTGTGTTTTTCCAGATGCTGGTGAAAGCCCAGAAGGTAGGAAAGGTTCTCTCGCCCTGGCCGGTTTGGCTCAGTGGATAGAGCGTCAGCCTGCGGACTGAAGGGTCCCAGGTTCGATTCCGGTCAAGGACATGTACCTTGGTTGCGGGCACTTCCCCAGTAGGAGGTGTGCAGGAGGCAGCTGATCGATGTTTCTGACTCTCTATCCCTCTCCCTTCCTCTCTGTAAAAGACCAATAAAATATATTTTTTTAAAAAAAGAAAAGAAAGTCTCTCTCTTCTGGGTCTGCAGCGGCCTCTCTCTCTGGCCGTGGCCCTGCTGGGCTCCAACAGGGAGATCTTGAGATGAGTGGTTCCTCCCTGTTGAGAATTGAGAACTGTCTGTGCGGATCTGACTGGCACCAGAGCATGGTGGGTAGACTGGAGGAGAGACTGTCCGTAGGCATTTCAGCTCTGATTGACCTAAAACTCCCGGGAAGGAGTGCTGCTCTGCTTCCCAGTTTGGGTCCCAGTGTGGCCCGGCCTCAGGCCCCTCCTGCTCACTGCTTTTCTCCTTTTCCGGGAGGGAGAGGGGGGTGGCGATGGGATGGCCACGTGGTCAGGATGCAGTGGGTTCTGAAGCTGCACCCTTTGCAAGCAGCGCCCGTTTCTCTCCTTTGTAAAGCTTCCTTTTCCTCCCTGTCGCTTTCCTCCAAGTAGCCCTTGGTGGGACATAACATGATGATGGACCTGCTGCATCTGCATGAGAAGTTCTTCAGGCCCCTCCCAGGTAGGGCCCGCCTGGCGCTGTCCTTCCCTTGATCCTAGTTCGCTGCCTGGAGGGACGTTGGCCCAGAATCCTGCTCCCGTAGGAGCACCCGCACGCGCACCCCCCCCCCAGGGGCTGTGATGAGGCGCTGCCGTGGCTGAGGTAGCGCTGGCTTCACGGAGGGAGGCCAGTGGTGAAGGGCCTAACACTGGAAAGCCACCTGTCAGGCAGATGTGATGTTAGAGCGGTGGGCATGGCACCAACAGGAAAAGAAGTTGCCTTGGGGAGCAGAAAATGTAAGGGCGGGGGGGGGTGGGGAGGAGAGCCTGGGGGTGTTGTTTGTGTTTGTGGGAAACCTGTTTAAACTCCATGCAGGTGTGATTTTGATGAGCATACCAAGTTAGAAATCGTTATCAGGGCACGACCCTCATTATAATGTTTTTAGTGGATTTTTCCCTGGACAGTCGTTTACAAATGCTGATTTCCTATCTGATTCCCAGCAACACCTCTTCCTCCTTTTCCCAGTGGCTAGAACTTTGCCAACTCCATGGAGCAGAACTTCCTGGGAAACCGTTTGGCTTTTGCTGTTGCAAACGGTGGTGGCGGCTGGGCTTGAGATTGAGAAACCCTTCACGAGCAGGAATGAGGGTCTCCTCTCTCTCTTTCGTTTTACTCATTAACCAGGGGTGACAAGTGAGGTGAAGAACTCCCCTTCCCATTTTGCCAACAAACTCACCTCTGCCCGTCTGGGTCTCTCCTTCAGAAAGCTACCACCAGTTCAAGCAGAATATCCACAGCCTCTTTCCCGTCCTCCTCGACACCAAGAATGTGACCAAGGACATATGGAAGGTAAAGAACGCACCTGCCTCGGGCTAAGGGATGCTTTATCCCAGCAACACAGCCCTCTCTCTCCAAAAGTTGTTCCTTGAACCCTTTCCTCATAGTTTACAACCAGCATCGCTTTCCTTCTGGGCTCTAGCCCCTCTGGATCATAGTGGCTTCCATGTAACCCTTGCCTCCCTCCCTCACGCTCCCATGTGCTGACTTACTTGTGTCCAGTTGCTGTGCTTATTTAGATTCAACAACAGCAGTTGACACATGCCTAGTATTTGCACCATGCTTAAAGGGCATGGGGGGGCGGGCCTCTTGAAAAATCTTGAGGAAAACATCTCTATTGAGCCTTAGCCTTAAGGTCCTGGGTTTTCAACCCGACAGCCCATTAGAACCACCTGGAGCCAAGTTTTGACACCTGGCCCTACCGTCAGCTCCTCTGGTTGGGGGAGAGGGGGATGGATTTCTGAGGCTCTCAGGTGACTTCTGTTGTGCATTTGGAGGGAAGCACCCAATTGGTTTAAATGCAGTTAAGAAGTTAAACTGAGACCCAGGCGGCGTGGCTCTGTGGTTGAGTGTTGACCTATGAACCATGAGGTCATGATTTAATTCCTGGTCAGGGCACATGCCTGGATTGCGGGCTCAATCTCCAGTGTGGGACATGCAGGAGGCAGCTGCTCAATGATTCTCTCTCATCATTGATGTTTCTCTCTCTCTCTCTCTCTCTCTCTCTCTTCCTCTCTGAAATCAATAAAAATATATATATATATTTTAAATACATTTTATTGATTTTTTACAGAGAGGAAGGGAGAGGGGATAGAGAGTTAGAAACATCGATCAGCTGCCTCCTGCACACCCCTCACTGGAGATGTGCCCACAACCAAGGTACATGCCCTTGACTGGAATCGAACCTGGGACCCTTCAGTCCGCAGGCCAATGCTCTGTCCTCTGAGCCAAACCGGTCAGGGCTAAAAATATATTTTTAAATAAAAGTTAAACTGAGTAACAAAGATAGAGGAAATATATATATATTAGAGGCCCTATGCATGAAATTCATGCAAGAGTAGGCCTTCCTTCCCCTGGCTGCTGGCAATAGTTTCACTCTGGCACCCGGGACCTGGGCTTCCCTGGCAGTCCCAGCTTTGTCTGGAAGCTCGTCTGGTTAAATTAGCATATTATGCTTTTATTATTTTATATATATGTATATATAATATATATATTTATATATATATATATTTGCCTGGAGATGCACGCTTTTTGTAGCTCACATATCTCAGCCCTGACGGTGTCTGTGATGCTGCTGGTCTCCATGTCACTGTGTCGTCCTAGGGGTGAGAGGGTGGGGGTGGGGCTCATCTCAGGGAACCAGCGGTGCTCCTTTCCATGGGACGTGGTCCTTGCCATGCCTGGTCCCACATGTGTGCCCTGGGTCTGATGCCTTGGAGTCTGAGTTTCTAGAAGCCCTTAAGCACTTGTCTTTGAAGGAAGATGGGATGAGCTGTGTCTGTGGCAGCTTTTGCTCGTTTAGGTGATTGGGGCCCAGAGGGACCCAGGCCCAGGCCATAGGAGCCCTGGCGTCCGAAATAAGGAGGGGATGTCTGAAGAGAAAGAAGAGGTGGTGGGAATTGACATTTTTTTCCGGGTCATTTCAATGAGCATTTGACAACACCTGAAGCAGATAATAAACCAAAGCAAACCCTTTCTTCCCCCTCGTTTGTTTTCCGTGACGGCAGGACCTGAATTTCCCGAGGGTTTCCAATCTCTCCGAGGTGTACGAAGTCCTGAACAGGTGCGGAGCCGTCGTCCGGAGCTGCTTCTGGGCGGTTTGGCTCCCAGGACACGTCGGCAATGCCGAGACACTTACCACTGGGGGTGCCACTGACGCCTGGGCGCGAGGCCAGGACGCACAGGAGGCCCCAGCCCAGCGCCCTCCCGCCCGGTGTTCCTGGTGCTGAGGTCGAGGAACTCTGTTCTAGAGGGAGGGGCCGGGGCCCATCGTCAGTACAGCTGTTGGACGATGTGGTGCTTCCTGTGGGCCAGGGCTTCATTTCTCCTTTGATCTGTGTCCCGTTGCCGGGGTGATGAGCTGTGTGAGAACAGGGTGGTTTGGTGTTTCTTGGGAACCTGGCATTTCTCTCGGGCCTAAAGCAGTGCCAGGCATAGTAGGTGCACATTCAACATTGCGTGAATGGGAGATGCCAGCGCCTCCCCTGTGGGTGCCTGGTCAGGCCTCAGCTGCTGGCCGTGCGGGATGCAGGAGTGATCATCTCTGTTTGTCCTGAAGACCCCGGGACAGCCAGCCCCCGGCAGGGCCGGTGTGGAGTTCATGTGGGCGCCGGGCTCAGGTGAAGGGGCCGCTGAGCCTGCTGTTCTCTCACCCATCCCGTGGCCGCATTCCCAAGGCCATATTTGCCCGGGCCTGGGTCCGTGCCTTTTTCTCGTTCCCTTAGAGGTGTCTCGGGTCTGAGGACAGTTTTATTCATATGAACCTGGGGTGGCGAGAGGAGAAGCAGAGGGACTGTTCTCAGCGAATGGTCTTTATCCTTTTCTCTCCTGACAGTGAGTTGAATCCCACCAAGGACTCTGGGCCAGTGATCATTCACGCCAGCAAGTGCGAGAGATACGGTATGTGCCGCGGTGCGGGCTCCTCACAGCTGGCAAAGCACTGAGGGCTAGAGCTCAGGCGGGGCCCCGGCGGCAGGGGTGTTCTCCACGGTGTCCCGGGCTGTGCCCCCTGAACCCCTCGCTCGAAAGGAGCCATCCTGGCGGCACCCGAGGCCCTGGGTGGGGCGTCTGCTCCCCTTTGCCATGGTGAGTGGCCTGTGGGGGGGCTCTCGGCTCTCCGCTGCCTCCTCCTGTGGGTGCTCATGGGTCGTGGGGGGTGGGGGGCGCCGTGAGGACTGGAGGTGAGTGTGGGGGGTGAGGCGTGCTCAGGTATCTGGAGGAAGGAGGTGGAGGCTGTGTGTGCACGGCCAATGCCCGTGTGGAATTGGGGCGGGGACAGGGGTGGGTTCACAGCCCACACGTGTGATGCTAGGTGGGGGGAGCCTCCTCTTCCAGGTGGTTCTAATCGCTGCTTGACTCTCTCCTGCCTCCGGAACTCGCCTCAGCTGAGACAAAGTTCCCCCACGAAGCAGCATACGACGCCTTCCTCTGCGGATCAGGTGGGTCGCTGTCCCTTTAAAGCAGTGGTTCTCAACTTTGGCTGCACATTAGAATCACCTGGGATTCTTTTTAAAATCCTGATTTCTGGGCCTCATCCTCTGGAAATTCTGTTTCTTTGTTATGGGGTGGGGCCACAACATTAGTAACAAAGAAATGGAATTTCCGGAGGATGAGGTCCAGAAATCAGAATTTTAAAAAGATTCCCGCCCTAGCCGGCTTGGCTCAGTGGACTGAAGGATCCCAGGTTTGATTCTGGCCAAGGGCACATGCCTGGGTTGTGGGCTCGATCCCCAGTAGGGGGCGTGCAAGAGGCAGCCGATCAATGATTCTCATCATTGATGTTTCTATCTCTTTCTCCTTCTCCCTTCCTCTCTGAAATCAATAAAGAAATATTAAAAAAAAAATAGATTCCCAGGAATTCTGATGTGCAGCCAAGGTTGAGAACCACTGGTTTAAAGGAAGACTGGCCTGACTGGTGTGGCTCATTGCCTAGGAACCAGGAGGTCAGGGTTCCGGTTAGGGCACAGGCTTGGGTTGTGGGCTCCATCCCCAGTAGGGGACGTGTAGGAGGCGGCTGATCAGTGATTCTCTATCACTGTTGATGTTTCCATCTCTCTCCCTCTCCCTTCCTCTATATTAAAAAAAAAATAGATTCCCAGGAATTCTGATGTGCAGCCAAGGTTGAGAACCACTGGTTTAAAGGAAGACTGGCCTGACTGGTGTGGCTCATTGCCTAGGAACCAGGAGGTCAGGGTTCCGGTTAGGGCACAGGCTTGGGTTGTGGGCTCCATCCCCAGTAGGGGACGTGTAGGAGGTGGCTGATCAGTGATTCTCTATCACTGTTGATGTTTCCATCTCTCTCCCTCTCCCTTCCTCTCTGAAACCAATACAAATATTTTTTAAAAAAATAAAAGACTAGTCTTGGTTACCCTGGCTGTTACTCAGTGGTTAGAGCACCGGCTGTGCACATAAAGGTCTCGGGTTCGATTCCCAGTCCAGGGCACATACTTGGGTTGCAGGTTTAATTCCTGGCCCCGGTTGGGTGTATGTGGGACGCAACTAACCACTGTGTCTCCCTCACATGAATGTTTCTCTCTCTCTCTCCTCCTCCCTCCCGTCCATGTCTCTCAACAATCAGAGGAAAAAACATGCTCTGGTGAGGATTAACAAAAATAAGTAAAGGAGACCCATGCTTTGTTGGTGCTAACCCCTGCCATCCCGTGCATTCCCAGTGGTTGCACATAACGGGGAAAAGGCATGCGTCCGCATGTGTGACCAGGTGGTCAGCTTGAGCCCTGACGTCTTCCATCTCTGCTTTCCCCCCAGTTCTTCTGAAAGTGGCGCACTTGCTCCTGTGGAGAGTGCACGGGTGAGTGTCCCTGCCTTTCCTCCTGCGTTAGCCTCGCTGTGGGCCAGGACCTCCCAAAGAAGGGAGGGCGCGTGCGGAATGTCACTGCGGATGCAGTCCCCGACGGGTAGCAGTCCCTTGCCACACCCGCCCCCGTGCTGGTCCCGGACCTCGGGCCTCCTGTCGGGCTCTGGGAAGACCCGTGTGTCAGGAGCCACGGCCGTGGGGTCAGGCTCAGGTTCTCACCTGCCCCCGTGCCTCTCAGCGGCTGGGCTGGCGTGTCTGTCACCACGTTTCTCGTAACCATGCAGATCACAGCGAGGTAGGAGGCAGATGTTCAGGTCAGTGAAGGACGCGTCCTTGGGGTCCACACAGTCAGGCCGCGGAAGGGCACAGGGGGAGATGCCTGATCCCCAGGCTGGAGGCCTGCACTTCCTGGGCAGCACCGTCCCTGAGGTCTGCGGTGCCAGCTCGCGGGCACCAGCCCACACCTGAAACTCACTTCCCGTCGCTCTGTCCGTCCATCCATGGTGTTACATTTGCTCAGGGGGACTCAGCAGCCACTGAAGGAGCCGATCACCATTGTCACGTGTTCTTTGTGGCTGACTTGGAAATAATTGTGGAGTCATCTGTTCAGCTGGGTTTGGCCTATGTCCATTTTAGTAACAGATACTGTGCACAGAAATCGTCTACAGCCTATAGCTGTGAGGCTCACAACTTCAACAAGAAACCTGCCACCCCACCTCCCTCCTTCCTGTGTGTTGATGGTGCCTGAGTGCCCACAGGGAGGTTCGTGTGCCAGCAGCAGAGGCAGCCCACTGCAGAGGTGTCCCTAGTGCCCGGCGCCTGGGCCTTACAGCCTTATTCCTATTACTCCTCAAGCCCTAAAGCCCTATGGGGCTCAGAGAAGGGCCGCAGTGGCCCTCTGCCCGCTCCGCAGCCTGCCTCTGGGACCTATGCTTGGGGGCGTGGCCAGGTCTGGACGGAGGCGGGGCTGGTGGTGGAGAGAGGTGGTGGGAAGAGGGACTCCACGCGGAGTAGAGGGTGATGTCGCGTCCAGGGATGATAAAGTCACCGTCTGGCCAGTGGCCTCTCTCTCATTCTCCAAGCCCTTTTGCTAATGTTTGTCAGCAGAGGGATCGTCAGCAAACTGTCACCAGCAGACGGTGACCCCTGGAAGCTCTGGCGTGGGCCCTGAGGGACCTTTCTGGGGTTGGTGGGGGGCCATGGCGGGGGGGAGCACCGACCTGAGCCCAGGGCTTGTGGGGGGAGAGGGGAGTAGTCCCCGAGCCGCAGCCTCGGCCGAGGCGTGTGCATGGCGCCAGGTGCTGAGTGCCCGGGCGCTCTGTCCATGCAGGGCCGGCCCCACCCCGGAGCCCTCCTTCCCCCTGTACCTGGACGTGCTGGCCCCCTATGTGAACCAGGTGAACCTGATCCGCGCCGGGGTCCCCAAGATCGTGAGTACGGTCCCGTCACTCCTCCCTGGTCAGAGGCTGCCCCGGGAGGCGGCCAGGTCCTGGGCGTCTGAGGGGGCTCTGACAACAGCCACAGTCAGAGTTGAGGCGGGTGTCGGACCCGCTGTGTCCTCCTCGCCCTCCCTCTCCCGCCCCAGAAGGAGCCCTTCCCAGTTTCTCTCAGGATTTCCAGACTGGGTGTGTCATCAGGAGGGATGGTGGGAGTCTCCGTCTGTCCTTCTCCCTGTCTTCCAGAACTTCTCTGGCCCAGATTATCCCAGTATCCGGCCCCCCATCCTCGTCCTCAGCGTCCGGAGGTGGCTGGGGGTCACCGAGCAGCAGATCTATCGCGAGTTCCAGAGTCTCTGCAAATTCGACGTCCGGCGACTCACGCGGAACCAGTTCCTGCTCTTGACCAACAAGTTCAAGGAGTAGGTGCCCTGGGTCTCAGCTGCCCTGGTCCTGTCTCCTCCGGCCACCCCTCTCCTCCTCCGGCCACCCCTCTCCTTGCTCGGAGCCGCAGGTGCGCGGCCTGCCTGACCGAGCACCCTCTCCCGCAGCGCCCGGAGCGTCCTGAAGGAGTACCGGGGCCACCCCGCGCTGCAGGTGTCGCTGTACCGGTACTGGAGGCACTCCCCGGACGTCCACTGCCTGCTGCAGTAAGTGTGGCCTGCCCGCCGCCCGCCTGTCCGCTGCCCGCCTGCCCGCTGCCCTCCTGCCCGCTGCCCGCCTGTCCTGTGCGCCCGCTCGGGCTGGGCGAGCACAGCTCCGTACTGGGGTGTCCTAAGGCGTGGCTGACGAGTGTGGTGAACTGAACGGCATTCTGTAACATTGTTTTTGTTTGTTTGTTTTTCGCTAATCCTCACCCGAGGATGTTTTTCATTGATTTTTAGAGAGAGTGGAAGGAAGAGGGAGAGACAGAGAGAAACATCAATATGAGAGAGAGACATTGATTGGTTGCCTCCCACACACACCCAGACTAGGGCCAGGAATCAAGCCTGCAACCGAGGTACGTGCCCTTGACCGGAATGGAACCCAGGACCCTTCGGTCCTTGGGCCGATGCTCTATCCACTGAACCAAACCGGCCAGGGCTCTTCTGTAACGTTTGGCGTGTTTATTGGGCGTCCACTGTATGCGGCACCATCGCAGGCCCCTGTTCTCATGGGGCTCACGCTGAGCGGGAGGTAACCAGTAAAGGAGGGGACTGCCCCTTCTGTTAGTGACAAGAGCAGTTCGGGGGGCGAGTGGAGGGAGTGCTGTTGGAGGAGAGGATGGAGGCCCTGTGCCCGGGCAGAGGGGCCACAGCGCGAGGCCTCTGGCGGGACGTGCCTGGGGTGCGCTGGGCAGAGGCCACGGTGCTGGGAATGAACAAGTGAGGAGACGAGACTGCACGGGCCGCGGGTGAGGGCTGCGGAGAAACTGGCTCGCGGGGGTTTGGGGCCGAGGCGTGCCGCGTGGGTCTGTGGAGACACTGGGGGCCCGGGCCGGGGAGGAAGTCTGGACCCCGGTCACCCGGCTGTGGCTTGGACTGCTCGGTGGCCGCGTGGGGGTGGGGCACGGACAGACCAGAGCAGAGGCAAGTTCGAGTCCAGAGCTTGTGGCTGGAGAGATGGAGATGCATTAATGTGCTTTGTAAGGACTCTGGCCGGCTGGTTCGAGCCAGATCTGTAGAAAGGCTGTTGAAGCAGGACATTGGGCCTGGGCTCCGTTCTCCTGTGTCAGCCTCGGGTGTAATTCGGCAGGAAAAGTGCTCCGTGTCCCAGAGACGAGTGCGCTGGGGCGTGGACAGCGGTGGGAGGAAAAAGAACATTTTCGCCAACAAAGTCGGGGAGAACAGGGCGAGCCTGTGTCAGAGCTTTCAGACCTGCCTGCCGACTGGCCACACACAGACGCCCTCGCCCCTGCCGTGGACCCGCTGACCCGTGTCCTGGCGTGTCCTTGTCTTGCAGAGTCTGTGGCATAGTCACCGCCTGGGCCCTTCTCGCGTTTCTCCTGGGGCGACCTGGCCCCTGACGCCACCCGAGCCCTGCCGCTCCCGTCGGCGCCTCTCCGGGAGGCCAGCCCGTTTGTGTTCGTGTGAATCGTATTCTACTTGCCAATGGACCTGCCTGGTCATTTCGAGGGATTTCGTTATGTTTTGAGCGAGAAATTCTGTAAATGTTATCAATGAGACAGACATCCTTGGGCGGCTCTCCCTCCGGGAGCGTGCCCACCCTCCCCTCCCCCTCCCCTCCCAGGCCTCTCACCTTTACCTTCTCTCCCCTCAGCTCCCAGGGCCTTCTTTGCTGTAACTTGTTTCCTCAGCCCGTTTCTTCTATAGCTCAGTTCTTCTACCTCTGTGACTTTCTAAATAAGCTTGCTCTTATTTAAAAAAAAGGGGGGGGGGGGCCTTGGCCGGGTGGCTCAGTTGGTTGGACATCGTCCTGTGCACCAAAAAGTTGCTGGTTTGCCCTGACCGGTTTGGCCCAGTGGATAGAGCGTCGGCCTGTGGACTCAAGGGTCCTGGGTTCGATTCCGGTCAAGGGCATGTACCTTGGTTGTGGCACATCCAGTAGGGGGTGTGCAGGAGGCAGCTGATGGATGTTTCTCTCTCATCGATGTTTCTAACTCTCTATCCCTCTCCCTTCCTCTCTGTAAAAAATCAATAAAATATATTTTTAAAAAAAGTTGCTGGTTTGATTCCTGGTCAGGGCACATGCCGGGTTTGCAGGCTCAATCCCGGGTAGGTGGCGTGTAAGAGGCAGTCGATCAATGTTTCGTTCTTACACTGATGTATGTCTCTCTCTCTCTCCCTCCCTCCCTCCCTCCCTCTCTCAGAATCAATAAAAATATTTTTTAAAATACTGAGCTATCTTGATGTAGTACTATTTAAGAATCCTGGTCAGATAAATGCATTCATTTATTCATTTCATCATCAATGTAGCGAAGGAAGGAAGGAAGGGAGGGAGGGAGCGAGAGAGAGAGAAAGGAGAGAAAGAAAGAAGAAAGAGAAAGAAAGAGAAGTTCTTGGATCTGGTGCCTTTGTGGCCAAAACTTACTTCCATCCATGACTGGGGAGAAGCCGCCATGTCTGGTAACTTCCTGTCCCCGAGCGTCTCCTGCACAGACGGTGCAGAGCCGACGCCAAGTGCGGAAGAGGCCGTGCTGTTTCTGGGAGAGAAATGAAGGCCAGTGGCTGCTGAGGGAAGAAGGTGGCGCCCACGTCCACGCGCACTGGTGATGCTGTGGGAAGCTCAGAGTGGTCCTCGAGGCGGCAGAGCTCCGAGACGGGGCGCCGGGTGCCTGAAACTAACCGCTAACGTTCACTTGGGGAACAGCAGCGAAGTGACCCCACCACAGGGCTGAGGCCTGATGCAGTGAGCTCACCGACTGTGAAGTCGTAGCTCCATCTACGCCATGTGTCCTGAGCATTACGCCATCTCAACTGTCTCGTGCAGTGAAGAGCGAAAACTAAGTAGTAAATGCACATTTACGTGCGGACGGTTCTTGCAACTGCATCTGCCTATCTGCCTATTCCTGCTGACATTCCTGCTGGTCTGGGCAGAAGGGAGTCGGGACAGCTGGTGCAGGGAGGGGGACAGCCAGGGGCCCTGTTTGCTGTGAGGCCCACTTCCCGCTCCTGGGAGAAACGGGGGTGGTCCCACCACAGGATTGTCAGGCTGTACTTTTAAACCAGATACCCTGCTTTTGTGTGTTCTGCCTGAGAAATGCATTGCACGCAGTCCAGATAGCGGAAGAAGGTTGTGTGTGTGTGAAAATTACAATCAGTGTTTGTCTAGCGTTTGTTTGCCCCTGGCACTCCCAGTCCTGGGACCCCCCGGCAGCCTCCAGGGTCATTCTGAATGTCCAGTTACCCCGATACTGCAGACCCTGCGGGAAGCAAGCCGGCCCTCCCAGGCCTCTGGGCAGGACCTGCTCCGTCGTCCTCTCCCCCGGGGAGCGGGCAGCGAGGCCTCGGCTGTGCCCTGCCCCGGAGACCTTCCACGGGAGCTCCCAAAACAGGATGACACGGAACAAGAGTGCAAGCTGGTCTTTCGTGTTTAGAGCTTCTTACATTGGGGCAACCTCAGCATGCTCCCCCTTTTTGTCTGATCTCTGAGAGGCTATAGAACCAGCCACCCTCTCCATGCCCCAGAGGGAGAAAGGGATGTCGTCCCTGGATGTCACTGTCGTCACTCATCTTGGGGCGTAAAAGGGAGCCAGGTCACTCCCTGGGGGAAGAGCAGTGGCTGGGTCCGCCTTAACCCCCCCTGGTGGTCAGTGTCTGTACTGCGTAGGCCTCTGGGACAGTTGAAGGAGCAGCGTGGATGCGCGGGTGGGCATGGGGGATGCACGGGTGTGGGAGGCCTGTGGGCGGGAGCCTGTGGGTGGGGCTGTCATCTCCAGGAGAAATCTAAGGGCTTCACTGAGAATCCCTCTGAGCGCTGCCTCTGGGATTGAGTTTCTCGCTGACATTCACAACTAATTTGGGGGGGTTTGCCAAGGAAAAGG
>NW_005871552.1:547555-601910 GCF_000147115.1 Myotis lucifugus | reverse complement strand
GGAAGGGAGAGGGAGAGAGATAGAAACATCAATGATGACCAATAGGATCATTGATTGGCTGCCTCCTGCACACCCGCAACTGGGGATTGAACCCGCAACCCAGGCCTATGCCCTTGACCAGAATCGAACCTGGGACCCTTCAGTCCGCAGGCTGACACTCTAGCCACTGAGCCAAACCAGCTAGGGCGCAGGCTGATTTTTAAGTTGATGATTTTGTATGGTCCACGAGTGATGTTATAAATATCCAAATAGCCCCTGGCAGAAGAAAGGTTCCCCACCCCTGCCCTAGAGGAAGGAGAAACACAAATAAAAGGAGGCCATTCTCCCAATTCACCACATGTAGAGCTACCTGCCCACTGAGAACACAGACTCTGGAATTCTGTATAAGCTAGAATTTTTAATAAGCCGCCAATATTTATGAATTATTTTGTTATAGCAGCTAGCATCACCCTAATACATGCTCTGAACACATATATTATTTTTACATAAATAATAATAATATATTTAAAATATTGGTCATGTGGGGGAAGAAAAAAGTCATGAGCTTATTCTCCCTAATTTGTGTACATAGCATAGAAAACCATCAACCAAGTTATGATTAGTAGGCAAGCTAGGATTAAGTCATGAAGCTTTGAATAGAAACTAGTATTAAATCTACCCAGTGTGTAAGTTTAAGGGAGGGGAGATTTCAAATGCTTCTGTCTGAAGTATTCTCAGATCAAAGAATCTGATTGACACCTAGGAGATTAAAAACCATCTGATTCACAGACGAAATGTTCAACCTCCTGGGTGAGAGATTTATATAAAAGCAATTATACAATTTTTGCATAATTTTTACTGGCTATATTCCTGGAAGGGTCATTTATTCCTTCTCTTTTTTCATGTACTCAGTAGCTGTTTACTGAATCCCCATCTTGTGCTGTGTTGGATTAAGTGCCAGGGGTGCTAATGGGGAATGAGTTCTGGTCCTTCTCTCAATGACTTTATGGGCTAGTAAACAGGCAGAGAGAGAGAGAGAGAGAGAGAGAGAGAGAGAGAGAGAGAGAGAGAAGAGAGAAGAGAGAGAGGAGTTCTGTGATTGGAAAATTCGAAAACACATAGGAAGGATGCTCAACCTAGTCTTGGGGATGTAGCAGAGATTGTTAATCCGCCACAAATATTCCATGGTCTCCCCTACATTTCCCAGCTTCATCTGCAGTAAAGATGGAGCCATATGACTAGTTCTGACCAATAGAATGAGAGCAGGAGAAACACATGTCACTTCCAGGTTGAGGACTTGAAGAGATTTTGTGCCTCAGAGGGCCTGGAGGTCACATATCCCAGATGCCTCCACAGCAAGGCAGACGTCAGTAGGATCAGGCAGGCAAAGATGCGGCTGCAAAGAGAGGCCCAAGCAGTGGGAACCGTGTCTGCCAAGCTTTGGAAACGGTTGCTTATCAGTAGAGTTTGGATGAAAAGGATCCATTTTCTTAAATTTTTGTGCTTAATTTACCTTGGGGTGTTAGAAATGTCCTCACATCCATTGCTTCATGTTCAACGGCGAAATTTCTAACTTTTAATTTGAAGCTTCTCAACGTATTGTTCCCCATCTTCTCCTTCAGGCAGCTAATGACCAGTAAATAAACCCACTAGGGCCCAGCCTAGCTGCTGTTTAGACAAACATTTTATTGAAAAGCTCTGCAAAGAGACCCGGCCTGCCAGCGCTCCTGAAGGCAGGCAGTTTCGTTTATTGGCGTTACTAAGACTCCGCTTTTGCAGCACTGGCCTTTTTCTTCACTTTGGACTGTGCTGGAAACGGTCTGCTTCCAACTATGTAGTAGTGAGAGGGGCTACCTCCACCTGTCCTCTCCAGCCCCCAGAGCTTGCTTCCCACAGTGCACCCAGCAAGCCCCTGTGTAAGAACACGCCAGCGTCGCCCAAAGAGCTTCCTGCAAGAAGCCCCTGGTCGCGTGGCCCACAAGTACGCCATGTAAGGAGCCAGTGGGTAGAGCTTTCGCCTGGGCCAGTGCCAATTTAATTGCCCGTCTGTCTATCTGTCTATCATCCATCTACCTATCAATCCATCTGTCTGTCATCTGCCTATCTACCTGTCATCTATCTATTTCTACAGACCCTTTCCCAAAGAAGCAATCCCGAGTAGTGATAAATGTAAGGAGAGGGAAGATCCATTTACAGCCGTTCCACAGGCAGAAATTCAAGTCCCAGTGCTCAAGAACGATATTTTCCGCCCTAATTGCCAGAGCAAGGGGATCCATCTCGTCTTCTACTACGCCAATAAAGCAGAAAAGTGAAGCAGGGGCTCCGGGCTGCCATTTGGAGCCCAAATAATACACAGGCTCAGGCAGCAGGGAAGCTGACATATTCTGCAGCCCTAAGAAAAGATGCAGTGATCTAAGGGACGTGCCACAAGCATAAGAGTGAGATGCATCTGAGTTCAAGTCCTGGGCTCCCTTCGTACTTCAGTTTCCACTTCTGTAAACTGGGGAGCATCATCTACCTTGAGTAGTTGCTGTGATGGTGAAGAGATAACGTGTAGGGGTGCTGCTGGTGCTGCCTGAAGCCTCTAGAGCAGTGGTTCTCAACCTTGGCTGCACATTAGAATCACCTGGGAATCTTTGTAAAATCCTGGTTTCTGGGCCTCATCCTCCGGAAATTCTGTTTCTTTGTTATGGGGTGAGACCACAACATTAGTAACAAAGAATTTCTGAAGGATGAGGCCAAGAAATCAGGATTTTAAAAAGATTCCCAGGTGATTCTAATGTGCAGCCAAGGTTGAGAACCACTGCTCTGGAAGCTGTACATGCATTTGCTTGTTTAATCCTCACTGCAGCACAATGAAGCAGGTGCAATCAATACCCCCACTTTGCAGAGTGAAAATGTAACAAAGGCCAGGGGCTTAGCTAAGACCACATGGAGAGGGTGGGTGGGATTCAAACACATGCAACCTTGGTCCCAAGTCCATGCTCCGAGTCTTATGTAGTAAGTGTTCAACCCAACAGAAGTTACTTGTGGTGCTGAGTCTCAGGGAGGTTACAGTGAACCGTAGGTAGCCCAGACAGTGTTGCTCAGTGGTTGAGCATCAACTCATGAACCAGGAGGTCGATGTTCAGTTCCCGGTCAGGGCACATGCCCGGGTTGCTGGCTCGATCCCCAGTAGGGGGCATGCAGGATGCAGCCAAACAAAGATTCTCTCTCATCATTGATGTTTCTATCTCTCTCTCCCTCTCCCTTCCTCTCTGAAATCAATTTTTAAAAATAATTAAAAAACAAACAAACAGTGAACCATATTAAAGTGCCATATTAAATGTTCTGTAGACAACTCATCCAGTCCTCACAATAACCTGGTCACATCACTGTTTTAGGATGAGGGGGTCAAAGACTGAGCTCTAACCACTGTGCTACTGCCTGTCTAGGGTGGGAACAAAAAGCTTAAAAAATTGTTTGTAACAGCAAAATAAATGGGGAAATCATAAATGCTCATCATGGAAGGGGTGGCTAAATAAATCATGGTTCAGTCATGCAATGGTTCAAGTCTCATGCAGTAGTTAAAAATAATGAACCAGATCACTCTTAACACATGGAGCAATCTCAGAAACATACTGAGTGAGAAATGCAAGGTGCAGAACCATTCACACACAATGATGCCATTCATACAATTCTTTTTTAAAAATATATTTTTTATTGATTTCCGAGAGGAAGGGAGAGGGAGAGAGAGATAGAAACATCAATGATGAGAGAATCATTGATAGGCTGCCTCCTGCACGCCCCCCACTGGGGATCGAGCACTGCAACCCGGGCATGTGCCCCCAGCCAGAATTGAACCCGGGACCCTTCAGTCTGCAGGCCAACGCTCTATCCCCTGAGCCAAACCGGCAAGGGCCATACAATTCTTTAAAACCCATGAAAGCATAGATTGTTGATGTATTAGTCACAAGTTATAAAAAACGTAGATCAGGAGCATTTACACCAACTTCATGAAAGCGATTGTCTCTGATGTGTGAGGAGGGGGAAAAAAGAGGGGGGGTGTCCTAGTTTGGGTTCTTCTGAAAACAGAGCCTGAAATAAGGAGTTGGATTCAGATAGTTTACTGGGGTGAACATTGCAGGAAGCACAGAGAGGAGGTTGGGAAAGAGAGATAGGGAGGCAAGAAAAGCCAGTAAAGTGTGTCTGAATCTGAAGGTTACTACTGTGGGCTACTGGGGCTCACTCTCGGGGGTAGAGGACCCTCTAAGAGTCACAGAGAACGTGCCTCAGAATTAATTGACTCATAAAGAGACAAGGAATCTGAGATCCCTACTTTCCGACTCCCGTCTCTCTTTGAATGAGGATTGGCCTCCGGCCTTGCATCTCTGGGCCCTTTTGGATTGCCCTGTGGACAGGCCGAGCAAGCTCCCTTGCCACTAGAGGGCGCCCTCCTCCACAGGATCTGAAAGATGCCGCTATTAAGGTGGCCAGCAGTCAGCATGCGCCAGAACTGTCCACCAGAGCTGTGAGGGGACTCAGACTCAAGCCACAAAGATGTGGCAGGGGCATTCATCACATATGTGACAAGGGAATAACTCTTTCAGCCATGATTTATCTTATTTTCTAAATATCTAAGGGAAAATGTAATAAAACATTAATATTTGTTACTTCTACCCAATGGGCACAAGTGATTGTTATATATTCTGTTGTTGCTTAATTTTTTCTGTATTTTTCTACTTTTATGTTTTCTGTATTTTTTTTTGTTTTGTTTTGTTTTTTGTGTTTTTTTATTACAGCCCGGCTGGTGTGGCTCAGTGGTTGAGTGTCAACCCATGAACCAAGAGGTCACAGTTTGATTCCCAGTCAGGTCACATGCCCGGATTGTGGGCTCGATCCCCAGTAGGAGTGCATGAGGCAACTGATCAATGATTCTCTCTCATCATTGATGTTTCTATCTCTCTCCTCTTCTTCCTCTCCCTAAAATCAATACAAACATATATTTTTTAATATATTTTTATTTACCACTGAGCCATGCCAATCGGGCCAAAGATATATTTTTTAACTGTTTTTATTACATTCACAATGCTGTACAATTATCACCACTATTTCTAAAAGCTTTTCATCACCCTAAAGAGAAATATTCTGTACTCATTAAGCAATAACTTCTCTTCCCTCTCCCTCAGCCCCTGGTAACCTTTAATCTAATTTCCATCTTTATGAATTTGCATGTTCTAGATATTTGTCTTTTTAAATTGGCTTATTTCACCTAACAGAATATTTTCAAGGTTCATCCATGTTGTAGCATGTATCAGAACTTCATTCCTTTTTATGGTCAAATAATATTCCTTTGTACACATATATTACATTTTGTTTATCCATTCATCTGCTGATGGACACTTGGGTAGTTTCTACGTATATTTTGGCTACTGTGAATAATCTTGCAATAAACATTGGCATACAACTATCTGTTTGAGTCCCTGTTTCAATTCTTTGGAGTATATACCTAGGAATGAAATCGCTGGGTTATATGCTAATTTTATATTTACTTGTTTGAGGAACTACCATACTGTTTCCCACAGTAGCTGCACCATTTTACATTGCCCGCCACCAGCAATGCACAAGGGTTCCAATTTCTCCACATCCGTGCCAAAATTTATTTTCCTTTCTAAAAAAAAATCTGTAGCCATTCCAATAGGTGTGAAGTTGTGTTTTATGACTGTCTTGATTGGCATTTCCCTAATGACAATATTGAGCATCTTTTCATGTGCCATTTGTATATCTTCTCTGGAGAAACGTGTCTTCAAGTTCTCTGTATTTTTAAAACTTTTCAAAATAAAAACCTAGGGTCGGGCAGCCTGCAGTGGAGCCTGTTACTTGACTAAAACTGCTACTTTTTCCGGGAAAGTTACTTTGTGGATATTTCTGACAATCTACCTTTCACTCTACTTCTTCTCTCAGCAAATTTCAGCCCCAAAGTGCATCATTCAATCCTCGGTCAGCAAGTTCTCTGAGAGCGTTTTTGCAAAGCTTCTTTGCAACATTTCAAGTGACAAGCCAATCCAGCTTCTGGCAAAGGTTCAAGAGATCACACTTCAGAAGGCAGGAACCAGGGTAAATCAAGTTGTCATCAGTTGCAGCCTGTCCTTCATTCAGGACTAACAAGACACTGGGCCTTTTGGCTGTTTCCTTTGGTTTTAAATAAGAAAATAATCTCTTCCCAAGCGCTAATCACAGAACAAGAAATAGAAATAAGGAGGATAAAAAGGGGGGAGGGTGTTCCCTTCAAAAAACATACAAAAGCATCAATTTCAATTTATACCCAATATCAAATTCTGTGAAGTTTATCAAAACCAATTTTTCCCATGTGGCATGTCTATTATTCCATGTTCTGTAGAAGTAATGAGCCTCAGTCAATGTTGTCCAAATTTCCCCTCCCTGGTTGTAAGTTCTCTCTCTCCCTCCATCCCAAACCCCTGGCCAACTCCCAAACACTTTCTACTTTATATTCACTGAGAGGCAATACCATGGACTTGGATTCAGGGCTTGGAGTGTGGGCTGTAGGTTCAGACTGTCACGGTTTACAAACTGGCTTTGTCGCTTAATATTGTTATTGTTGCTGGTCTGTTCTTTCTGAACTTCCATTTTCTTTTTTATCTGTTAGAAAGGCAATAATATAACTCTTACAAGTTTATATATGTTATATATAAGAGCATATATCTATACAGTCTTTTAGAAAGTAGATCTATTATAAATGTTTGTGTTATATAAATATAAACCTGGTATATAGCAGGTGCTCCACAGATGGTAAGTTTTACACTATTTTAATAATTATCAGCATATCTCAAATTCCTTATAAGACTCTATGCTTCTTAAGGACAGAAACTATTGAAGGTGACCTTGAATTTTCATAAAAGAAGGTTAACATTTCACCTACTCAACTGTATGAAATCTTACATATTCTTTCAGCTAACAGTAGAGGGGTTCGATTATTCATCCACCTGCCCATCTACCCACCTCCATCCATTCAGCCAGATATTCATAGAGATCTTACTACAAGCCAGGCCTCCACACGCCTAAGAAAGCACTGAGGGGGAGTGGGGAAATTCTTCGAAACTGGAAATCCTCTGGGTGTCCTGGGCTCTCTGAAGCAGTCACAGATGAAAAGGACGGTGTCTCAAGGGAAAAACTAGTCCCTCTGGCACCTCCTCTTCTCTGCAACTCAGATAAGACGCAAGAGTCCCAGGTTAGGCTTTGAGGTGGGGGGTGGAGACAGGATGTGGCCCGCATTCATTACAACCGTGAACTTGAGGTCTCACCTTCAAGGGCCACTGGACCCTCAGTTAAAAAAGGTATCAGGTAATAATCCACCAGGAGGCAAGGGACTCAATGAAGGCAACAGACACCTGAGAGAAGGCGAACCACAGTGCGAGCCATCACCTCCCTGCTCCTGCCATCCCTCATCCCAGTGGTCGGCAAACTCATTAGTCAACAGAGCCAAATATCAACAGTACAACAATTGAATTTTCTTTTGAGAGCCAAATTTTTAAAACTTAAACTATGTAGGTAGGTACATTGTTATTAACTTAATTAGGGTACTCCTAAGGCTTAGGAAGAGCCACACTCAAGGGGCCAAAGAGCCGCATGTGGCTCGCGAGCCGCAGTTTGCCGACCACGGTCCTAGCCTAAGTGCAATCAGCAGTGTAGCCTCCTACTTCACAGAGGCCAGAGAACAGGGTCTGTACGAGCCACGTTGAAGAAATCCGCATTGCAGCATGTTTGAACAAAACGCATAAATAAATGAAATTCACAGCTGAAGTAAGCCAGGGTGGACAAGCTTTTCTGGACCTCCCCCACCTGTTCTCTCTCCCCTCTCCTCTTGGCCCTTCTGTCCCGGATTCAGGCAAGCATCCTTGAAAAATCCAATACTATTTACACATTTGGAATAAAATGACTGCATCTTGTCAGCATAGAAATGTTAAGCAAATATGGATGAGAGCCGTGGCTTTCTGTTTGTGCTTTCCTCCAAAGAGCCCTCTCTCCAGCCAACCCAGTTTCCACTGCAGGCGTTGGAGCGCCATCTAATGGTAAAAAACAAAAAGGACACTGGTTTCCAAGCTTGGAGCATCCTGGGGGGTTCCAAAGCCACACCTGTGCACATTGTTTTGCCATTTAGAAAACCTGCCCTAGGCTCAGGCCTTTCTCTTCACAGCGTGAGCCAACGTCAGCAGCAGAAGCGGTCACCGGGAGAGCTGGGAAGACTGGGCAGCTACCCTATTGGATTGTAAAAGGATCGGGTAAGTTGATACAGGTGAAGTGCTTAGAATTGCACCTGGCACATAGTAAGAACTCTATGTGTGAACCAGTATCACCTTTATTAATATTATTGTTATACAAATTCTGATGCTTGTCTTCAGAGGTACCTGGATATATAATGCTCTGTACCACCAGCCTCAATATTTGAGGTTCCCAATAAGAATTGCAAATAAGAATTGACATTTAATTAATGTCAGGCATTGTTCTGATCTGATTGTCCTCTACATTCTTAGTTGTCAAAAAATGGGGGCGGGGGTGTCACTAGTATCTAATAGGTAGCGAGCAGGAATGCAGCCAAACACCCCACAGTGCCCAGGACAGTTCTCTTCCTCAAGATAAAGAAGTATCCAGCCCATATATCCTTTAATGTTCTCACCATTCCAGTAGGGTAGGTGTTATTACCCCCATTCTATAGATGAGGAAACTGAGGCATAGACAACTCACTCAAGGCCATACAGTTGGCAAGTGAAGATGGAACTGGGTTTTTAGCCTCCCCACTGGGGCCCTTTCAGCAGCCTAGTGTGGGAGACATACCCAGAACTTCCCAAAACAGCATCAGTTGGCAAATTTCCAATTACATGTATCCAACATAGAAAATATAGGGAAAGGGGAATTGCACATCTAATTCTACCCCAACCACTGCAGGAAATCTTAAAATATTCTGAAACAAGAAATGCAGCTGCCCCTCTGTAGCCCTAACTATATTGCAAGGCTCTGAAGACTTTAGACCAGGGGTTGCCAAACTACAGGCTAAATCCCCTTGCTTGTTTTTTTATATATAAATAAAGTTTTATTGGAACACAGCCATCCCATCCATTTACAGATTGTCTATGACTGATTTTGTTCTGTAATGGTAGCACTGAGCAGGTACAACAGAGACTGTCTGCTCTATAAAAGCTAAGGATTACTATTTGGCCCTTTATAGGAAGCATCTCCAACATCTAGTTTAGAAAAACACAGGTAACTGACTAAATAGTTTGAGACAGCCACTGCCAACATTTGCCTTTTATGTATGCCCTTGGAGGAGAAAGTTTTCACCACGCCTAACTGAGCGTATCTCTGCCCCTTTGAACCTCCTCAACACAAACAAATCTAGGACCGAGATTAGGAAACCTTGTTCAGTCTAAATGACCCATGTTCTGCCCTTTCTGCCCACAGGTCACACTGTCCGTCCATCCATAAAACATGTGCTGTAGACTCCGGGAAGGCCCTGAACGATTTTAACTTTCTTCTACGTGCCTCAACTTCATGGATCCCAAACAGAAGACATCACGGTCACCAAGCCACCAATAATAAACATCGATTAAGCACTCGAATGGTTTGTCAAGCACTTTTTAAAAATATATATATTTTATTGATTTTTTTACAGAGAGGAAGGGAGAGGGATAGAGAGTTAGAAACATCGATGAGAGAGAAACATGGATCAGCTGCCTCCTGCCCACCCCCCACTGGGGATGTGCCCACAACCAAGGTACATGCCCTTGACTGGAATCGAACCTTGGACCCTTCAGTCCGCAGGCCGACGCTCTATCCACTGAGCCAAACCGGTCAAGGCTGTCAAGCACTTTTCTAATGAGGTATGAGCTCTTTTAATCCTCAGAACAATTCACCTGCTATTATCATTATCCCCATTTTAGAGATGGAGACCTTTTATTTGCAGATCACCCGATCCAGGTTAGGAAAACAATTTGCCTCTATCTGAGAAAATTTTTGTCCTCACTGGTCTGCTTGGCCCATAATATGTTATCTTGCTCAGCAAATATATTGGACAAGTCAGGCCCAGGCATTAGCAACTAGACATAAGACACAAGCTCTGTCCTTACAGCTCAACATGCTTTAGGGGATATAGGTTATGCGCAGAAAATGAGAAAATACCACAAGAATTCTACTAAGAAGAAACCCGATACTGTAGGAACAGAAAGGGTGCCTAGCCCAGCTTCCCTGGGGAAAGGACACCTCAAATGGTTCTTGAAGGGTAAGCAGGCAGTGAGCAGAGTCTGCAAAGACACAGCAGTGAGGAAGAGTTCATATGAGCAAGTGTAGGACTCTAAGACCAACAAACAAGCATTCTGCCCCAAACCTGACTGCTGGTCACCCTGCCAGTGATCCTCCAGTGACTCATCCACAACAGGTCTCAAACTGGTGGCCCCCAGGTTGACTCCAACCTATAGATATGTTTTGTTTGGTTTGCACAAACTTATTTTTTAATGTATATTTTTATTGATTTCAAAGAGGAAGGGAGAGGGAGAGAGAGAGATAGAAACATCAATGATGAGAAAGAATCATTGATCGGCTGCCTCCTGCCCACCACTCACTGGGGACTGAGGCTGCAACCAAGGCATGTGCCCTGACCAGGAATAGAACCCAGTTCATAGGTCAACGCTCAAGCACTGAGCCACACCAACTGGGCTGCACAGACTTCTTGATGTTGCTTGATTTCAACATTTTCTTCCTTACCTCCTTGACATTGCATGTGTTATTGCATCTGCTGGGACTCTCCCTTTTTGTCCTATTCACCCTGAAAACTTCTTCCTTATCCTTCAAGATTTAGTTAAAATGTCATCAATTCCTCTACGACATTTTCCCTGAATACCGCCAACCCTCAAAGACACCCTTGTTCTAGGATCTCGTAACACCTTACGCCTTCCTCGATGTTTGCCAAACTTTATTAACCACAATCCACACTACGCATTCTGTTTTGTTTTATTTTTATTTGCTTATTTTTAATTGATTTTAGAGAAAGGAATGGGGAGAGCGAGAGATAGAAAGAACCATCGATGTGAGAGAGAAACATTGATCAGTTGCCTCTGCCCTGACCAGGAATTGAACCCACCATTTTCGGTGTACCGGATGATGCTCCAACCAACTGAGCCACACTGGCCAGGCCATGGGCACTCTATTTTTTATTGTGACTCAGCACAAACAAAAGTTTAATAAGTTCTCTTATGTCTCTTATTCTCTTATGTTTTGTATTTATTCAAGGAAGAAGTAAATGGAGAAACTCCCAACAATGACATTTTCCTTCCCCCCACACACAGCCTTACCATAGGCTTTTAAAGTTGAGGTCATGCTCTCACCCCACCACTTTCACCACCACCACAATCCAGATGTAGGCCATCCACCTAAACACCAGAAAGAATTTTGAAATACAGAAGGCAATAAGTTCCTATCTGAAAAGAAAATTAGAAATGATGCTTCAAATTCCTTCTTAAATATCCATCTTGTTCTACCCAATAATATTCTTCTTGTGATTCTACTGTAAAGAAATAATCAGAGGTTCAACCCAAGGGTTCATGTTCAAAGATAGTTAGGGCAGCATTATTTATGAAGGTGGAAAAGGAGAAATAATTAACATTTCCCACAATAGGGATTTGAAATAATAAATTACGGTACACCTATGCAATGGAATATTATTTAGCTAATGTTTAAAGTGAAGAATATTTGAAAACATAGGAAACTTCATATTATGTTAAGTGAAGAAGCATGATAAAAGTTTTATGTACAGCCAAAACCGGTTTGGCTCAGTGGGTAGAGCGTTGGCCTGCGGACAGAAAGGTCCCAGGTTCGATTCCGGTCAAGGGCATGTACCTGGGTTGCGGGCACATCCCCAGTAGGAGATGTGCAGGAGGCAGCTGATCGATGTTTCTCTCTCATCGATGTTTCTGACTCTCTATCTCTCTCTCTTCCTCTCTGTAAAATATCAATAAAATATAAAAAAAAGTTTTATGTACAAAGGTGTTTAGGGGTAAATTGTACAGATGTCTGTAACTTGCTTGGAAAAGCACCACAAAAAATAAGGCGCATGAATAGAGTTATGGATGGATGAATAAAGGGAGAGAGATGAATGGATGGATGGATGCATGGATGGATGAAGACATAGGTAGGTAGAGGGATGGAAGGAGGGATGAAACAAGAGAAGGAGGGGAAGAGGAAGGGAAAGAGAAGGATAAATGTTTATGGTAGCATCTACATCAGTGATGGCGAACCTATGACACGCGTGTCAGAGGTGATACGCAAACTCATTTTTTTGGTTGATTTTTCTTTGTTAAATGGCATTTAAATATATAAAATAAATATCAAAAATATAAGTCTTTGTTTTACTATGGTTGCAAATATCAAAAAATTTCTATATGTGACACAGCACCAGAGTTAAGTTAGGGTTTTTCAAAATGCTGAGCACCTGTGTGTTCACTATACATTTCTTTCCACTTTTCTGTATGTTTAAAACATTTTTACAATAAAATGTGAAAACCCGATAAAATGTAAAAATCCCATATATTAATTTTGTAATATATGCTTGCAATCACATAAATATGGCTATAATCACAGACATTCGCACATTTAGATAATACTGAAATAAAATAAGCCCAAGTAATAATAGTAGTTATTTCTGGTAGTACAATTATTGGTGATTTGAACTTTCTTTTTAACACTCTTTTCTTTTTTATGTCTCAAATTTTGAACAAGCATCTATTACTTTGGTTATCAGGGAGTTGGGGAGGAAGATATTTGAGAAAAAATATCACCAGAGAAGAATGTCCAATGCCCCTTCTCATCTTGTTTGGGATTTAAAAGCTGGAAACAGCTCTGAAAATATTAAATTGTAAAGAATGGAAGATCTCACCGAGGCTCCCTCCTGGGCTGTGACCTTCTCGGGCAGTTAGATGAAAAGAAAACTAGAACATTTTTCTGGAGCAGAGCCACAGGACACGTCTGCAGCTAGGATTTGGGCAACAGGCTAATATGCTTGAGGCAAGTGAAATAATGCTCCCACAAGAGATTCTGGGAAAAGGGCTGGGACCCAAATGGGGTGGCAGCTGTGAGAGATCCAAGAGTCTGTTTTGACAAAAAACCCTGAGTCAAAGGCTGTGAGTCAAAATATAAATCCTTTTTTCTCTCTCTGTTTCTTCCAGATACAGAGCATCATTTCTGGAAACATGTTTCATCCTTGACCAGGAAGAGAGACGAATGGACCTGTGTGGAGAGGCCTTGTCCCCAAATCCCAGGGCCCCAACCCATCTCTGTCCTGGGAGCAGAATCTTCCACCCAAACATGCCAATTTTGAGCCATCACCCCAATTTCTGACGGTCCACCATTTTAGAAGGCCAAAGTATACACAAGTCATTTTTTTTCCTGAAGTTCAAAACTATGATTACAGTTCACATAGTCACAAATAACAAGAGCCTAAAGGAAATCGGGAATTTGTTAAGAATGCAGACCTTCAGTGAAGACCGGCTTATTTCACTTAGCATAATGCTCTCCAGTTGATTGTTGATTGTGATATTTGCCACTTTTCTTACAATTTTTTTTAAACACACATTTTCATTTTATTATGCTCAACATCATCAATATAATTCCAGAAAAACAAAATCATCCAACAATTAATGTCCATCTGGATTTATTGGTTGATTGCTTTGGCAGCTTTTATTTGTAAACTTTACTAGTACAGCAACCCTTTAGAGTAGATTTTATGATCGGTCTTATTCTATATCTATGGGGGACATAGGCGCTGAGAAATGAGGCAAATTGCCCAAGGCCAACAGCAGGTAATGTAACCGGACAATCAATGGGTCCGTGCTGCCTGTCACTACTTGAGGCAATTAAGCAGACAGAGCCAGGGTTGAATCATATATGAGCGTTTATTCCAATACTGCCGGGAGGATGGGAGGATAGGAGGTCATCCACTAAAATCTGCTCTGGAGCCCCCATATGCCATCTGCTTATATAGTGTAAGACAAAGATTACATGGGGAAGTAGGGATTACAGGCAAGGGGAAGTAGGGACTCCATTGTTTGGGCAACAAGGTTGTTAATCTTTCCCTGGTAATAGGCAGTTCTTGAATGAGAATGGATAGCATTCCAAGATTGACTCCCAGGTCCCAGGGGCGAACAACTCCCGGCCAGGTCAGAATGTCCTTTCTTTAACCAACACAAGGCAATCATGGTTAACAGAGCATGATTAATATTTCCCATAACCAAACAAGTCCCCAATATTCTATTTTTGCCCTGAACATTTCCCCACTGCTGTTTCTATCATCTCAAAGCTATGAGATTAGTTTTAGATGAAAAGTCTCATCTTGCTGGACTGCATCTGCTTCTGCCTTGAAAGCAGTTCCCAGGGATGGACTACATCAAATGCATGGATATGTTTTATATCAACTGAGAATTGTCAGAAAGATTAAAACAGAACATTCCTTTAAATTCCTCACAATCATGGTTATGCCCCAAACAGCGAATAATCTATTCCTGCCCAATTCTCCAGAACTGCCACTCTGACCTGGCTCAGCTCTTGATCTATCCCAGGTATAGCCCTGGAGGTAGCATTTGTTATGCCCAGATTTCAGGATCCCCAAGAAACCACACCAGGGAGCCAGCCAGGTCCGATGTAAAAGCATAAGAGTCTTTAATCGAGCTAGCTCGGCTCCCCCACCTTGCCGACACAGCAGCAGGAAGCAGAGAGAGGCCTAGCCCGGCGTGAAGAGGAGTTTTATAGGGGGGTGGAGTCAGGGTAGGAGAGGGGACTGTGGGCCCTGCCAATAGGCCAGACGCAAGTCGGTGTCTTGTTCCTGGGTGTGGCTAGCAGAGGCTTGGACTTCCGGGAAGAAGCTCCTTGCCAAGCACGTGGCTGCCCCAAAATGGAGGACACAGGGTAAGATGGAGGGCGTAGTCCTCACCCTTTCAGCATTCAGGGCTCTTATCTTGCTACAAGCCAGCCGGGTCCCTTCTACATTAAGGGAGCCTTCCATTAGCAGTGTAACAAAAAATGGTCAAAGCAATATAGTCAGCAGGGCTCCACAGGTGGAGATCGTCATTGCAGTCTGGTGCCATGGCCTTGAGAAGGCCTCTTTTGGTTCAAATTCTGTGAGGTTTCTGAGGCATAAAGACAGTCAGTCATCCTAAGGAACAGGGCCCCCCAGTGCTGTTGGCAGGGAGTTACCCCACATATCAGAAGCCAACCCGCCGTCAGCTTAGTATGTCCATTACTGTAAGGGAAGGTGAAATCATCAGAACAATTCATATTGTAGTTATTAGCTACTGAAAGACAATAACTAAAACACTCAGTAACAGTCAGACATTTGCCACAGGGAACTACTGCAGTAACCTTTCGAGGAAACATCCCTGCATCCTTTTCCCAGACAGTGGGTCCCAACATTTAAAGGTCCCTGTATATGACTTCCCAAAATGAATGGACTAATTCTATATATTATCAATAGGTGTCCCAACTCCTACTCAGCAAAATGTAAAGGTCAGTTCTGCGTAGGTTCCTCCACTGCCAGCTTCAGAGCAGTTGGAGTGGCGAGAACCATGCCTCAGGGTTTCATCCATTTCTCCAGTGGCCTATCGACCTTGCTCTGCAATTTTTTAATTGATTTTGAGAGAGAGAGAGAGAGAGAGATCGATTTAAGAGAGAAACATCAATTGGTTGTCTCCTTTGTAGTGCCCCAACTGGGGATCAAACCCCCAACCTGAGTATGTGCCTTGATGGGGAATCGAACCCACCACCTTTTTTTGGTGTATGGGATGATGCTCTAATTAACTGAGCCACACACAGTCCAGGG
This sequence comes from Myotis lucifugus, assembly GCF_000147115.1. Classification (NCBI taxonomy): domain Eukaryota; kingdom Metazoa; phylum Chordata; class Mammalia; order Chiroptera; family Vespertilionidae; genus Myotis; species Myotis lucifugus. Next base: position 586,075 of record NW_005871552.1, on the reverse strand, counting down.
TGCCATTTCTTTCTAGGTGTTGATTTCCCCCCATTCAAAGCTTATGCTTATAAATGGATTCTGTAATTATTTTAGACTCGTGTCAACCATTTATGTAGGGCACATTTCATAGCAAATCTTCATATTCCAAATTCCTTTATTGGCCAGTGATATATTAACCAAAGTGTCTTTGGTAGAGAGAAAACATGATATCCTACAATTCTCAGTACTAACACCTTTGGCAAAAAATTTCATCTATTTATTCATTCACTGTCAAACAATACTTATTGCACCACTGCTATATGCTGAGCATTGTCTAGCCACTGGGAATAGAACCCTTGCGGGGGGAGGGGCGGGGCAGGGGAACAGAATAGACAAAAAAAGTCAACCCTCTTGATGTTTATAACCTACTGGAGGGAGAAAGACAAGTATGAAATGAATCAGTAAATATATGGGGACTAGAAGGATTTAATGTGTTGAATGATCTTTCCCAAAAGATATATGTCCATCTAGAACCGTGAATGTGATCTTATTTGGAAAAGGGGTCTTTGCAGATGTAATTAAGGATCTCAAGATAAGCTCATTCTGGATTAGGGTGGGCCCTAAATCCAACAAGTGTCCTTATGAGAGAAGTGATGGAGAGAACACAGAGAGGAGAAGGCATCATGAAGATGGAGGCAAAGGTTGGAGTGATGTATCTACAAGCCAAGGCACACCAAGGATTGATGGCAACCTCCAGAATCTAGAAAAGAAGCATGGAATCGATTTTTCCTCAGAGACTCCCGAACCAGCCCTGCTAACACCTTGATTTCAGACTTCTGACTTCCAGAGCTGTGATACCATGTACTTCTGTTGTTTTGAGCCACCAAGCTTGCGGGCATTTGTTACAGCCACGGGAAGCTAAAGCAGAAAGGATGAAAAAATAATAATAAAGTTTGGAAGGGGGATAAGAAACCCTGGGGAGAGGGGATTTTACAATTGGGGGTTGGGGAAGGCATGTTGGAGAAGGTGACATTTAAGCAACGGCTTGAAGGAAGTGAGCGATAAGCCACCTGGATGATGGGCCAAGAGTTTCCCAGAGGAGGCCCATGTGCTGCAGAAGAGAGGGGGGAAGAGGATCCTAGAGGGGCGACTGTGGCAGGACTTTGTGAGGTTTTTGGTTTTCATTCTGAATGAGCCATTGGAGGGTTCTGAGCAAAGGGGAGACCCAATATGCTTTCACTTAAAAGGATGATGCTGGCTACTGTGGTGAGAACAGACTGTAGGAACCAGGTAGAAGAAGAAAACCCGGTATAGGAGACGGTCATGGCCACCAGATGAGAGGTGACAGGTCTCAGACCAGGATGGGAAGAGTGAGAAGTTCTCAGATTCCTAGGATACTTTCAAGGCAGAGAAAACAGGATTTGCTAATTGATGTTTCTGTCTTTCTTGGGTGTTTTAAGGGAGGATAAAGAGAATAATAGACCTTCACTTCAAATATTCACCAAACTCCAACTTGTTGAATGCTTTCTGCACCTACTCTTCAGAATGGGGATGGGGAAGTATAATAAAGGATGTCCCATCCCACCCTCTCCTACTGACCAATACCCCACCCTTTCCCACTGACCAATACCCCACCCTCTCCCACTGACCAATACCCTACCCTCTCCCACTGACCAATACCCCACCCTCTCCCACTGACCAATACCCCACCCTCTCCTACTGACCAATACCCCCCCTCTCCCACTGACCAATACCCCACCCTCTCCTACTGACCAATACCCCACCCTCTCCAGGATTCAATTTCATGGTTGGTGCCTCTGACCCCATAATCCAAAACTGAGAACAAAAAGTACATATATTATAATATACACATAATTTAAGAATATATATATACAAACATATATAATTATATACAAATATGTAATTTAGGAATTAATATATTACTAATATGGAAAGATACTATATTATTAACTGACAAAAAAGCAAATATACATATATATTTTTCATATATATATACATATATATATATGAAATGATAGAATCTATTTATACTATGTTTGTACATGTAGAGATTATCTCTGGAAGAATAAACAGGAAATGCCAGGGAAGGGAGCTGGGTGGAGGAGAGAGAGCAGGGAGAGAGACTTACTTTCCAGAGCATGCCCTATGAATCTTACGTTGTGCATGCATTGCCTACACAGAATCATAAATTTTTATAGAAAAATGATCTCACAGATATTTCAGCAATTTATTACAAGTGCCATGCATTTCACCTGTGATTTAATGTGACTGAGACAATGTCAGTAGATAAATACTGTTCTTTGGTAGTAATTGTAGGAAACATATAAATCTTTTACATTAATTATATTTAAAATTTTTATTATGAATTATTTTAAACATAAACAGAAGTAGTTAAAATTGTATAAATCAAGGGTTGGCAAACTCTTTTTGCATAGGGCCAGATAGTATATTATTTTAGGCGTTGAGGGCCAGGTGGGTCTCTGTTACAATAACTCAACTCCACCATTGTAGTGCAAAATTAACCAGGAAAATATGTAAACCCATAAAACTTGATCTACAAAACAGACAGTGGGCTGGATTTCGTCCTCAGGCCATCATTTACTGATCCCTGATATAAACGGACCCAACTACTATCAACCCTCGACCAATGCTGCCCCATCAAATAGCCCCCCGAATTACTCGGCAGAAAATCTCAGACATCATATCATTTCATCTTCAATGTTTCCAAATACACTTCCCAAAGATAAGGACTCATTTTTTAACATCACACCTAAAAAGTCAACAGCAATATCTTAATATCGTCAAAATTCAGTCATCATTCAAATGTCTAATTGTCTAATAGATGTAACACATTTTAATGTGGTTGGGTTTTGTAGGGCTTTGGGGGGAGTGTCAGATACAATTAATTAAGTTCCACACAATGCTTTTAAATCTTTTTTTTACATTAATTCTATTTTTATGAATTTAAAAAATAATCAAGTCCAGCGATTCCCTGTGCTTCCTCCAAATATTGTTTTTACTATCTGAGGAACTGCCACCACGTAGATAGTAATACCAAAATTATGGAATCGTGATCTGAACAGCCAGTCACCTGTTCACAATTGGTTAAATGAATCAAATATTGTTGCACAAAGTATCAACCACTTCCCTCCAAGGCTTTCGGTATTTAAAAAACAAAAATTCATCTGCCTGTGCCAGTCATCTCACTCCTAGGAATTTGTCCTATAAAATATTCAGAGACACAGTCAAAGATGCCTGAGGAAGGATTTCATGGCTGCATTATTTATAACAGTATAATATTAAAAACAACCAAAGCATCCAATAATAAGGAAATGATAGCATTAATTACTTACTAGTTCAGTAACTAATTCATTATATACAATACTGGTAGAATATTATACGGTGATTAAAAATCATGGTTTTAAATGACAAGAAGAAAACTCCAAAACTGTGTAATTATATATATACTAGAGGCCTGATGCACAAAATTCATGCAAGGGGCTTGGCCCCCGCTGCCTCCTCTGCCTTGGCCCCAGCCGCCGCAGCTTCATCCAGAAGGATGCCCAGAAGGACGTCCAGTCTAATTAGCATATTATGCTTTTATTATTATAGATAATATATATAATCACATGAATATCTCAATGGAAAGCAATAAAAAGTTGCCTAATTATATCTAGATATGCAGTTATGTGGCTTTAACCTAAATATTTACTCTTTTGTAAACTTTCCAAATTTTCTTTATTGTGCATGCCTTACTTTTCAATCAGAAAGAAAACAAAAACATGATTAATGTTATAAAGCCTTCCAGCTTTCCCTTTCTGGGTCTTCTCTTGTATGACTGTTTGTCCTTGCCTTTTCTAACTCTCCCTTCTTCCTTCTTTGATGTTGGGATGCATGAGACTTGGTTGGAAAGTTTGTGAGGAGGACATTCTGAGAAAAGGGAAGTGTGTGGACGGCAGCCTGCCCTGTTTGTCAGAATTCTGACTTAGGGGAGTGTCGAAGGCGGCGCCCCTAATTATTCCTTGACACTTCCAAACAAGTCTGTGCACCTGCAGACCCCCGGGTGCTTACTGGAGTCCTTACGCTTAATCCCTGGACGCCCTTGCCTAGAGGACAATGTAAACATGTGTCCTCCCAAGATTCCTCACCTACTGATTGTATCTAAAGATAAAAACTGCAATACTCGTAAAAGGCTAAGAGGCAGGCAATTGAGGCTGCCTGGCTGCTGTCAGTCAGGCCGTCCCTTAGCACTTTCCCCACAGTCAAACTGTGTCGGAGTAATCTGTTCATCGTCGTTCAGGGGTAGCTGGTCAGCCCCAGCACTTTTCTGTCTTGTAAATCTATCAGGCATTGTGTCATCCCATTAAATTTGCTCAGGGACAGAAAGGCTGCCATTCCCAGCCCTAGAGGTCAATGACATCAAGCCTTCACAAACCCAAAATGAATGCAAGTTAAGGACAATGACTCAAAATTTCACCCCACGTGTAGAAATGGGCTGACACCAACCACCCATTTCCCGCCATCTGCCTTCCTTCCTCAGAGCATGACACTCGGTAAGTGAAAGCCACAGCAGGTAACCCACCACATTGGAAAACTAGAAATGATGTGCAAGTCTGGTAACAGGAAGTGGGCTACAAAAATGAGGGCCCATTAGCAAGCAGTCTGTACAAATCCTGTCTCAGAGAAACAGTGAAGAACCAGGAAGGAGCCTCAAAATGGAGGTGACTCCATGAGCTGCTCTGCTCACCCCACGTCTCAGTGCCCATCTCCTTCCTCGCTCCCTTTGTTCTCGCCACTCTCCCTGGTGGGTCTCCTCACCGTTCCGGGAACAAGCCATTTCACTGTGGACTCTGGCTTTTGCTCTGGCTGTTCCCTCTCCCTGGGAATACTCTTCTCCCTTGTCTTCTCCAGAATTTTCCTCGGAAATCACCTTTTTCATGAGGCATCCCATGTAAAATCTCAGCTTCCCTCAACACACACACACACACACACTCTTTATATCCCTCTACCTTTCTTTATATTTTCTCTTGAACGTTTATTATTTGACAAATAGCATATTATTTGCTTTGTTTTTTCTCCATCTGCTCCTACCCTACTTAGAAAGCAAGATGCTTGCCCTAACCGGTTTGGCTCAGTGGATAGAGCATTGGCCTGTGGACTGAAGAGTCCCAGGTTCGATTCCGGTCAAGGGCATGTACCTTGGTTGCGGGCACATCCCCAGAGGGGGTGTGCAAGAGGCAGCTGATCGATGTTTCTAACTCTCTATTTCTCTCCCTTCCTCTCTGTAAAAAAATCAATAAAATATATTTTAAAAAAATAAAAAAGAAAGAAAGAAAGCAAGATGCTTGAGGGCCAGGGGTTTGCTGGTATTGTATACTCAGTGCCTAGAACAGTGCCTGGCACACAGTAGCTACTTAATATATAACTTAGAATGAATTCATGAATAATGTATTATCAAAAAAATCAAGTTACAACACAATACTAAATATTTCAATCTTGTCTGTGTGTTTAGGTACATGGAAAAGAGATTGAAATGATACGTACGGAATTTCACACGGGGTAACTCTAGATCAGTGATGGCGAATCTTTTGAGCTCGGCGTGTCAGCATTTTGAAAAACCCTAACTTAACTCTGGTGCCATGTCACATATAGAAATTTTTTGATATTTGCAACCATAGTAAAACAAAGACATATTTTTGATATTTATTTTATATATTTAAATGCCATTTAACAAAGAAAAATCAACCAAAAAAATGAGTTCTCGTGTCACCTCTGACACGCGTGTCATAGGTTCACCATCACTGCTCTAGATGGTGGAATAAAATAAGTGAGTGATTTTATTTTCTCTCTTTATTTCTTAAATAAATGAATGAAAATTAATGGGTAAGCACTACTTTCATAGCAAAGTGACTGGTGAGTTGTTTCATAAGATTTTGCAGTGCCCAGCCAGCGTGGCACAGTGGTTGAACATCCCCCTATGAACCAGGAGGTCACGGTTCAATTCTAGGTCAGGGCACATGCCCGGGATGCAGACTCGATCCCCAGTATGGGGTGTGCAGGAGTCAGCCAATCAATGATTTTCTCTCATCATTGATGTTTCTATCTCTCTTTCCCAATCCCTTCCTCTCAAAAATAAATAAAATATATATATTTTTTAAAAGATGTTGCAGTGAAAGGATTGAAGGCTGTCACTTTGGCTCTGTAGGCACAGGGAACTTCTTGGTGCCTTCCCTGAACTCCTACATGGGCAAGTTTCCAGTTCACAGGCACCAACAACCTGAAGGGAGAAGTAATGAGATCCTCAGGGCTTCACAAGTGCTGCCCCTCCCATACCCTTGACCTGAGCTGGGGAGGGCGTGGGAAGATTCATGGAGGGACCATGAGTGTTTTGAGGAGATAGGAACGAAGAGTGACCCCTCCTCCTATGAGGATGCTAATCAATCCTACTAGCATCTCCAGAAGGCGCCGAAGGTGTGAGTGGAAACACACACCAAGGCTGCAGAGGGGCTGTGCTGGGGTCCAACCCCAGCGGGTCCAGGGGTCCCCAAAGGTGTGGACGGAGTCGGTGAAGAAGGAATGACATGGAAACTGGGTTCAGTTCATCAGCATAGCGAGGTTCTCCCTCCAGGATCTCCAGCGAAGTTCTGGCTAGGATCTCCAGGGAAGTTCTGGTCAGGATCTCCAGCGAAGTTCTGGTTAGGAACTCCAGCGAAGTTCTGGTCAGGATCTCCAACCAAGTTCTGGTCAGGATCTCCAACCAAGTTCTGGTGCCATGTTCTCTCGCTAGGTTCTCCAGCCAGGTTCTCCAGGTTCTCCAGCCAGGTTCAGTCACCAGGTTCTTTAGCCAGGTTCTATCCAGGTTCTTTTGCCATGTTCTGTCTAGGTTCTCCAGTGAAGTTCTGTAGCCAGGTTCTGTCCAGGATCTTTTGCCATGTTCTCTGGCTAGGTTCTGGTTAGGATCTGATGAGGAGCTGATGAGGAGCTGATGAGGAGCTGATGAGGAGCTGATGTTTATTGTCTTGTTACATCCGCATTTATACCAGCCGATTTTAATCCTGTCAATTTCTATTACAAAGGTTAGGGCGTTTCTTCTCTCCATTCCAGGGAGTAAAGATTATGTAGCTTAACTACCCGCCTGGCACTTAATTAAGGGGTTGTATCCCCTCCCTAACCTCAGGGAAAAATCCCCACCTGGGGAAACAACCTTTCTCGGAGAGGTGACCTTGGTTAAAACACATAGTGCTAAGGGGAGCAAACATATTAAGAACAGTATGCTATATACGCCAGGTCCCTTGAAACATATGCTGTGCAGGCGTTTCTTCCCTGCAGCGACTGTGTCAAGCAGCAAGGATGGACCGGCTCCCGGCAGGGCTGCTCATCACCGGGGCCTCTTAACCAGCGCCTGGGCCTCAACACTAGCCCCTGGAGGTAGGTATTGAAAGACTGGTTTTAGTCCGGCACTGGGACCAGTCACTGGGCTGAGGGCAGACTAGAGAGGCGGTGAGAGCTCACAGTACAGGCCAGGCAGGACTCTCAGCAGTGAGGAAAGGATACACCCAGCTGGGTGGGCTAGTTTCCAAACCGCAAATTCTCTCTTAGAGACGATTTGGTACTTGGAAACCAAAGTATCCCCTTCATACTGTAGAGCCTCCTCCTTGGATTTATGTATAACTTGGAAAAGGGTTGGAGATCTCAAGGGAGAAGATAATGTAAGTATGAGGGGTGGTTAGAAAAATTAAAGAAGAGGGCTATCCTTCACTCCCATCTGGGGAAGTAACCATTCTGTTCATAGATAAATAAATATTATCTCTAGTAAGTAAAGAAACAAATAATATATGAACAGTATACATAATAGATAAATACATGAATAAGTTAGTGGAAAAGTAAACAAGTAACTGAATAGGACGTTTCAAAAGAGAGGGAGAAAGACAGCAACATGTCCTTCGCGTCTCTGAAGCAGCGCATGCCCACTCGTGATGAATGTGAGCGCTGCTTTCTGGAATGTTATGCTTGAGCTCCCATCATGAAAATAAGGGGTTTACATCCATCTTGTAGTGAGGAGACAGATCTCTACGGCAGTGCCTGTGCATCCATCAGCATCCTTAATCATCCTCTTTCCACGGAGGTTTGTCATCCTCCTGGTTATTCTATTAGTCAGGCTGCTATTAGGAGGGCAAGAACCATTTCATTTTTATGTTGTCAGATCATATCTTCCAGTTAGAAAAGATCGTCGAAGAACAACAGCCTAAGAGCCAGGCATCCACCACCCTGCGGCTCTCTCTCCTGTGATGCTAATGGGAGGTCACCATGTTAAATGGCAGGGGAATTCAGATACGTCTTCTGCAAGGATTTTAATTGCAATCCCAGAGATGCTAAATGAAAGTACTGCACACATGTTTATGGCCACTTTAATGATGACAGCACAGGGCCATATATAAATGCTTATGCCGAAATAGAGCAAAAATGGGGCACTTTGGGAGAAGATGGTGGAAGGGGAAGGAATATGTATTAATCACAGTTCTCCAGAGGAAGAGAACCAATAGGATATAGATATAGTTTTCTTATTAGGAGTTGGCTCGTGCAATTATGGAGGCTGACAAGTTCCAAGATCTGCAGTTGGCAAGCTGGAGACCCCGGAGAGCTGAAGGTATAGGTTCCAATCCCAAAACTGGCCATCTCGAGACACAGGGAGAGCTGATGTTTCCATTCAAGTCTGAAAGCAGGAAACAATGGATGTCCAGGTCAAAGGCAGGCAGGCAAGAGGACTTCCCCCTTACTCACACAAGGGTCAGCCTTTTTGTTCTATTCTGGCCTTTAACTGTTGGATGAGGCCCATCCACATTGGGGAGTAAAATCTGCTTTGCTCAGTCTACCAATTTAAATATTCATCTCATCCAAAAGTGTGCTCACAGAATAACATTTGGCCAAATGTCTGGGCAGCCCATGGCCCAGTCAAGTTGACACATAAAACTAACCAATGCAGGGTGTTAAGAGGAGTTACACAGGAAAGGGAGTGATATCCCTTATCGGAGTCAGGAGAAACATTGTGTTCAGTTTCAACCCCCATGTGGAAATCACTCTCCCATCAGTAGGAGCAATGTGAACTAGCCATCAATGCAAGGCACATGAAAAGATGGTCAACATCATTAGTCACCACCCACTAGAATGGCTCAAATAAAAAGGGCTGACCATACTAAGTGCTGCTGAAGATGCCAAGCAACCGAAGGTCATGGAAATGCAAAATGGGACAGCCACTCTGGAGCACAGTCTGGCAATTCCTACAAGCATTCGCTTACTTTATGATGGAGGAATTGCACTCCCATTTCCACAAAAGTCAATGAAAGCACATGTCCACAAAAATTCTTATAAAAGAATGTTAATTGCTGCTTTATTCGTAATAGTTTAAAACTGGAAACAACCCTAATGTTCATCAATACAAGAATGGATAAGTAAACCACAGACTAGTCATAAACTAGAACACTACTGAACGATAACAAGGAATGAACTTCTAATCCCTGCAGCAAGGGTAAATCTGATGGAGCCAGAGAAGTTCAAGGACATGCAAAACTCATCTATAACGATAAAATGCAGAACAGTTGTCTTTGAAGGAGGAGGGAAATGGGAATGATGGATCTTTCTAGGGTGATAAAAATGCTCAATATCTTGATATGCATTTGGATGATATAACTATAAATATTTGCCAAACTTAAACTGTACACTTAAAATCTGTGCATTTTATTCTCCGTAATTATGTACCAGAAAAAAAAATTGCAAAAGTGCAAGTCCCAGGATTGGTAAAAGATAAAGAGCTGTTGAGATGAGCAAAGAGAAAAACTAAATACTTTCTTGGACAAATATAGCAGGCATTTTGCAGAGTGAATTGGAAGGAGGCCAGGTCTCTGGGAATAGAGCTGATAACGTCCTTGTTGTTAGAAATCTAAACTTTGACAAATTGGCCAGGCAGAGGCTGAGAATGAAGGTTCAGAAACAAATAAGTCTAAAGCACTATCTGAGCACAGAACAGGAGGTCCACATACAGGGAGAGAACTGCAAATGCTCCAAGCCAACAAAAGTAACTCTACTCTCAGCCACAGCAGACTAATTGTCTTGGTAATCCCTTTATACTTCCTTCATGATTATTGTAAATATTTGGCTTGAACTATTCCATAACAAACTCTATCCAGTTCTCATTCCATCAGGTGGATGTAGTCATGCTCAGCTAATGTTAATCTTGTCTTCATTAAGTCTTGAGTTAACAGAAATAAGAAATAAGAGGGCTTAACTTATTAGGTTCCATGAATGTGCTAAGCACTCAACATGCATTAATTTATATTTAATCTTGCTCCACCCATACATTAGGTATTGACAATAGAATTCCTGTTTTACAGATAAAGAAACGGAGGCCCAATAGGGTAAAAATTTGCCTAAAGTGACTGAGCCAAGAAGAGAGAGACAGGATTCAAACCTAGGCCATCAGACCTCAGAGGTGGCTAACAATAGTGCTCTATTGCCTTCTTCCAGGAATTTTTCAAAGTGAATGGATGCCACTCAATCATTGTAGAACCAGGGAGGTTCTTAGAATTTTTACATTATATGTGAATGTCCAGGAAACCTACAGAAAGAAGTTGTGACCAGCCAGGGCCAAGAAAGCTGTACATATTACCCAAAGGTCTAGTCATTAATTCATTTGTTCAACAAACATTTAAGAGCTTCCTGTTTGCTAGGCATTACTTGCCACTGGAAAAATTAGAACTGAGAGCCAAAAACTATTCTACTGCACTTGACAAGACCCTACTCCAAAATGCATTCATAGACAACAAAGAAAAAAAAAACTGTAACCTGGTGGCCAATCTCCCTTTAAGAAGTCTGGAAAACCAAGTGTAGAGTCAGCGTAGCATTAACTAAAAATTTGTGGAAAGTCAGCCACAGGTGATCTGGTATAAGGTTGAGCATTTTATTCTTGTTCAAGAGGCCACCTCTGCTTCCTGAACAGTTTCACCAGGTTCTAAGATTATTTTGTAATGTAGAAATTGATCATAAATCAATGTTGCCTAAGCAACACACGTGGAATAATAAATCAAGACAAGCTCCTCAACAATCCAGCTCTGGGAAACTGCTGGCAGATTAGCTTTGACCTATTGCTGAGACACTGCTCTTCTGGGCTGGAGGGAGATGCAGGATAAATGACTACAGGATGTAAAAACAGATACGACAGGATGAGCAGACTTGATGGGACTGCACTAAGAGAATGTAGAATAAAGCCATAGGAACAGCAGTGTCGCATACTGAAGTGCAAAGAGCAGGCTTGAGTTCTGGCTATGCCAACACTAGCTGTGTGCAGCTCATTCTAGTATTTCACTTGTCCTCTCCAGGCTCAGTTTCCTCATCTGTAAAGTGGGGTCAAAGAATTCCTGTGATGCTGAATCCATCAAGGTACTGTTAAAGGGGTGCAAAATTGTCATGTAAACTGTGAAAGCACAAAAGGAAGGTGTTTGGGCCTGGGGTACTCTTCTCTATCTAAAATGTTGGCCCAACTAAAAACTATGAAATAGGAAGTATCAGCATCAGCTTCATCAATGGAAGATGAATCTGACCCACTTGCTTGCACCCAATTTTTCTGCCTTTTCTTGCCTTTGCTAAAGCAGAGTATCTGAGAAACAGGAGGGATAACAAGAGGAAGAAGAAAGGGAAGTCATTCTTCATCTACAGGCAGAGACCATAGATGGAGAGGCACCTCTTTGCCATTCTCAGTAACCAGATGAGCTACTCTTCCACCCACAAGGAAAAGCTTCTAAGCCATGGCAATAAGGATGAAGTTTCCTCCCCCCGTTATCCAAGGGGCTTAAAGTATTGGTAGAAATTCCAATTTCTATATTAACAGTCAGTTGGTTGACTGCTCCAGTAGATTTTCACAACTTACTTTCTCCAACTCTTGCCCTGTCCCACTATAGAGCCCAGAAAATCTAGTACCTTGATTTCTCAGACTCCCTTGCCGCTACAAATGGTCAAGTGACACAAGATATAAATGGAAAGATACTGAGTAGATCTGGGAAAGTTTTGTTTTTATGATTAAAAAGTATACTAGCCTTGAAAAAAGAAAAGAAGTTGGACTTGAAGATGAGATGGCTGGAGCTGGAGTCATTTTGTGATCAAAAAAAAAAAGCAAGAAAATTGTAAAGACAAAAAAAAAAAAAAAAAACAAGAAAATTGTAAAGATACCAACTCTGACATCACTGGGTCACTAAATCCATGCCAGTAACCACTCCCAGAGGCTGCATAATCTCAGTAACTGACAAGCTGAATGTGCATGACCGCTTCCCTCTTTTCTTTCCCCCTTCCTATTCAAGTTTATAGTAATTAAAAATAAAAATATATATTCTAAGAGATCAATTTTCTATAATTTAAAAAAACCATTTGCCATATATTACATTCCAAGTAGGACTCCTTTTTGTCCAATTCCCACCAAAAGTCTTGTGAAGTAAGGTGATAGAATTCTTTGAAAGTTAAGTAGATCATCAAATGAAAAGGCTCAAATTTATCTTAAAAACTTGGTCCATGAAGACAAAAGGATTTCTTCATCAGAGACACTTCGGAAATGTTGCATGTTTAGTCATCTCTTGCTACCTCACAAACAATCCCTCAACCTCAAAATCATACAATAGGAAACACTTATCTCTAACTCATACATCTTAGATTGACTGAATTTGGCTGATCTAGGCATACTAGCAGAGCATCTAGAATAGATTCAGGTGTCTCTTGTCTTTCTAGGAGCAGTGGCTCCCTGGAGCATGTTCTTCTCATGGCGAAGGTTGGAACTTCCAGAAAAATGAGAAGATATATACCATACATGTGTGTCTCTGAAGGTCTAAGCTTGGAAATTCACACTGTCACAATTCAGTCCATGGCCATGTCTAAGCTTTAAGACTTCAGCCCCCATGGGAGCTCCATGCCCCCACCCCAGGAGATATCAGCGTTTGTCTGATACTTCTAAATAAATGAAGATTTTATTGCTCATCATTATAAATAATGTACTATAGCTTGCAGCATTTATTCATTCGTTTACTCAACAAATATGTATTAACCACATACTATGTACCAGGTACTATTTTAGGCATGGACAATGGGTCAGAGAACAAGGCAGGTACAATCCCCAACCTTGTAGAGCTGACATTCTAATAGCTCATTCTAATAGTGTGTTAGGGGTTTGAGGGAGGCAATAACTATAGGAACAAATAAAATAAATATAAAATGTATCAGCTAGTGATAAGTGCTATGCTAAAAATTAAATACCAGAAGGGAACAGAGAATGATGAGGAAAGGAATGTTAAGTTAAGATAATGAGGGGAGTCCTCATTTCTGATTAGCAGACATGTGATCAAAGAATTGGATTAACCCAGGAAGAAAGAGAACCACGTGTCTATGGAGGGAACAGCCTTTCAGTCAGAAGGAGCGGCCAGTGCAAAGGTTTAAAGAAGATCAAGATCTCTGGAGCTAGAGTGAAGGAAGCCAAGAAAAAGTGGTAGGAGACGAGACAAGAGGCAGACCATGTAGACCTAGTAGGGCAAGGTCTACGTGAAAATAATGGGTTACAGTTTTTGGGCATGTGCCTTTAAAGAGAGGGGAGAGAAAGCTAAATTTATTATATTCCTATTGTTTTAGCCAGTTCAGGCTGCTATAACGAAAATCTCATTGAATGGGTAACATAAACAAACATTTATTTCTCACAGTTCTGGAGACTGGGAAGTCCAAGATCAAGGCACTGGTCAATGCAACATCTGGTGAGCACTTGCTTCCTGGTTCATAGACAGCCTTCTTCTCGCTGTGCCCTCACATGATGGAAAAGGGTGCAAGAGCTTGCTCGGGTCTCTTTTATAAGGGCACTAATCCCGTTCATGCAGGCTTCGCTCTCATGACCTATTCACTGCCCAAAGACCCCACCTCCTAATACTATCGCACTGGGGATTAGGCTTCAACATACAAATTTTGGGGGGTCACAAACATTCAATCAATAATACCTATTACATGTCAGGAATTAGACTGAGAACTATATGCCCTACATATGCTGATGTACATTTAAGTAATAAAGCATAATCAGAAATTCTAGAATTCAAGACCCATTTTATATTCCAAATCAACAATAAGGTGTGAGGGAAAGAGATGTGTATTTATACCTCTCTGACCTTTCCTGGGTTTATGATAGAATAAATGCATGATTTCATATGAGGAATGTGAAGGTCATATAAACAGCTCATTAAACTCAATCATACACATAATAGCCTGTTTTCTATTCCACTTGGCAGGTTAAATATCCAACTTTTAATTTCCAAATTATGTCTTATGTAATCATTGCAATTACCATCCTATTCAACTGCTGAGGTAATTTAAACTGTGGGTTGCTTCTCCATCAAACAATCTTTTTGTAATATGCAATCTGGCTTGGATTCCAAGGATAAATTTTTTCCTCCAAACAAATTGAAGTTGAAGGTAATTCACAAATAATGGTTTGTAAGGAAATAAGCCAATATTGTAGACAATATGATTGAATAAGCAAGAAAATTAGGTGATGAAATAGAAGAATTAATAAGAGTTCAGTAAGATGGCTAGATACAAGATAAATATACAAAAATCAATAGCTCTCCCACAGACCAACAGTGTACAAAGGTTCTACTCCCCAAATATGTGTGTCTAACAATGACCTTTACAAAGAAAGTCTGGCTTTTACATGAAGGAATTACAAAACTACTGCTTACACATAAATTAAGAGTAACTTGAATGAATATGCACAAATATAGTGTTATCTTTTTTACAAATGGTTATAATATGCCAGACAGACACTGGGATAAGTATTTTAGGGATATCACTCTTCAAATGACTTCCTCAAACTCTAAACATGGGTGTGTGTCTTTCTGTGATATATAGATATAGAAACTAAAACTTAAAGAGTATTTTTCCCATAATAAGAAAGGCAGCATGAGATCTTTAAAATTTTAAATCTGATTGTGCAACTGCCCTATTGAAACCCCTTCACTGACCTTTGCTCTTAAAATGGGACCAAATGGCCCAGCTGGTGTCGCTCAGTGGCTGAGCATCAACCTATGAACCAGGAAGTCACAGTTGGATTCCCAGTCAAGGCACATGCCAGGGTTTTGGGCTTGATCCCCAGTAGGGGGCATGCAGGAGGCAGCCAATCAATGATTCTCTCTCATCATTGATGTTTTTATCTCTCTCTCCCTCTCCCTTTCTCTCTGAAATCAATAAAAATATGTATTTTTTTAAATGGGACCAAATCTTTGAGGAGCTTTGCCTGACGGTCCTGCTTACCTCTCCAGTCAATTTTAAGCCACCCTTCCATCAAAACCAATAAACTGAAATTTAAACCCAGACTATTCTGACCCACCTAAGAGAGAAAGAACCAACATTGTTGTATATCTTCCCAAATTATTTTATAGAGGAAATACATTTCCAAGTTCAGCTACACAGAATCATAAATTTTATAGAAGAATGATCTGACAGATATCTCAGCAATTTATTCCAAGTGTCATGCATTTCACCTGTGATTTAATGTGACTGAGACAATGTCAGTAGATGAACACTGTTCTATGGTAGTAGTTGCAGGAACAACATGCATCTTCTACATTAATTGTATTTAAAATATTTTATTATAAATGATTTTAAAAGTAAACAGAAGTAGTTAAATTGTATAAATTAAGGGTTGGCAAACCCTTTCTGTATAGAGCCAGATAATATATTATTTTAGGCATTGAGGGCCATGTGGTCTGTGTTGCAACAACTCAACTCTACCATTGCAGCGCAAAACTAGCCAGGGAAAATATGTAAACAAGTGGACAGGTCTTGTTCCAATAAAAGTTAATCTACAAAATTGGGCAGTGGGCTGGATTTGGTCCTCAGGCCATCGTTTCCTGATCTCTGGTATATATGAGACTGGGGAGAAAACTGGAAAAGAGAAATGGGGGCTCTCATCAGGAATTTCTCACCAGGTTTTGTATAATGACTGTGGAGCCGAACTTCAGAGAGTCTAACCGCCTGTCCTCTATATGGCACAGGTCAGTGATAGTGACGTTGAGGGTCAAGGGCACCAGGGAAGGGCCAGCAGCTTCAGTGGGAAAGAAAAGAAAAGGCCACTTTAAGACAGGCTTGGACCAAATCCAGGTATTTGCCAGGCCCACCTCACTCACAGCTAATGCTCTCTCTCCCACAACCCATGATCTGTAGAAACAAGAGGAGCTTCTTCAGGACTCAAAGATCACTCCCTTTTCTATATGGACCTGCGATCCATCATTATGGTCAGCATTTGGAAAATGCCTCCAGATGCAGAGAAAGCTACGAGGATACCATCTGTGACGTATGGTGAAATGAAGTCAAATGATGTCTAGTGTGACCGTCTGATATTCTGACTAAAACTGAAGTTCCGGGCTTGTGTCTGCTTCCTTTACTGAGTTATAGGAAGTGTCTCAGGAAGTGCCTGCAAGTAGCAATTGTATCATGTATATAGTTGAATGAATGACTCCATCCAAAGTCATCCCAAATATCTGAGTGGGCCTGGGGCTTCCTTCTGCCCCAAGAGATCCCTAATCTGGCCACACCAAGGACAAAAACCAGGACCAGATAGATGGCATCGCAAACGCTTTGCCATTTTGCTTTCCATATGCTTTGCCAAAATCAGGATGGCCATAGGCCAATGAGGAAAGAGACAGAGGGCTTTTCATGAGGGAGTGGAAATTCAGAAAAGATGAACAACCACAGCAGGTCCAGCAGCATATTCTGCAGGACCAGGCACCAAACTAAAGAGGAATCTGACGATACAGAGATCAAAATAGTTGAAGGGGGACTAAAACCTTCTAGATTACCATCATTGATTCATTCACTTAACGAACACACAAGGAGTTTGTCAGGCACTCTGATATAAATGATACAGCCCGTCCTCAGCGGGTCATTTTAGAAAAACACTGCTGGCATCTTCCAACATGTTGCATTTTTACAACAAGACAATTAATCAAGTCCTGGTGCTCAACTGTTTTTAAAAAATGTATTTAAATCACAGCCTGAACTTTTAGATGATCTACCCCAATAAAAATTACAAATTTCAGCCTAATCGCAGTTGTTTAAGAAATCAAAGCTTTTTTTATTTTATATAATTCTGCTTGAGTTCTAGTTCACACCTCATTCCTTTGGCCTGAAGGTCTTAGATGCTTCCCTACTCCCTTCCTCAGGCTGTGGTAAAGTTCTACTGGTTTTATATTGTGCCAGTTCATCAAAGAGGACAGAGGACACTCAGTGTCCAGCCCATGGTCATTGATCCACATCAGGCATGAAGCTCACTTAGGCCTATGGCATGTGCAGCTAGTTGCTTTCCAAATAGCTATCTCCCAATCTTCCTTAGTCACAGAATCCCATTATAGATGCTCAACTTCCAGTCTCCCTTTCAGCTAGATACAGCCAGGTGACTGTTAGGGTTAGGGTTAGGGTTAGGGTTAGGGTTAGGGTGACTAGGTTCTGCCTGGTGAGATATAAGTAGATACACTACATGTGACTTTTGGAATAGCTCTTTCACAAGGAGTTGCTTTGCCTGGGAGAAGCACTATTTCAACCTTTCTGCTGCCAAGAATGTGATGGCTGGTGCTCTGGTCGCCATATTGGAAGATGAAGCAATATTGAGAATGGAAACTATAAAGTAAGGACGGAGGAACAAAGAGATAGAAGTCCCTGATAACTTTGTGCCACTGGCACACCAACTCTAGACTGCCTGCCTCTGAACTGCTTTGTGTTTGTTTAGACCACTTTGCGGGCTGCTTAAGCCACTATATAGTACGAGACAGTGGTCTCTGTTACTTGCAGCCACATGCAATTCCAGCTTCAAAATCTACTAGCACTCTCCTCTGCCCTGCCAGCTCAGAAAACCCAGGAATCTTTACAAACCCCCCTTTTCCAAATCCAGGGAGAAGCCCTCTGTGATTAAACCCTCTGCTCATGAATACATTTAGGATTTTTAAAATATTTTTTATTGATTGATTTCAGAGAGAGAGATAGAAATATCAATAATGAGAGAGAACCATCAATCAGCTGCCTCCTGTAACCCCCTTACTGGGGACCAAGCCCACAATCTAGGCATGAAGCCCTGACTGGGAACCAAACCGTGACCTCCTGGTTCATGGGCCTACGCTCAACCCCTGAGCCACACTGGCGGGGCTGCATTTAGGATTTTGAAGTGGGAAGGAGTAAAACGAGCCAGGTCTGCCACAAACCCTGCCTGAGGCAAGGAGCACAGAGCAACTCACTGCTTAAATGGGGTTGGTAGCAGAGAAATACCAGGAGACAAAAAGAAAATAGTACACATCTCAAAACATGACCCAACACACTATTATGGAGTAAGTATAGTAAACTATACCTCAGGAAATAGAATGGAAACATTTCTTTTCCAGAAAACCCTACCAATGATTTCTGCAAGATAATACTTCTCCAAGAAGTTGTAAGTTTCCACCTAACAAACACTGCCAATTGAGAAATTCATTACACAGGAAAGCAATCCTGAAGGCCATGAAATCAGATGGATTTGGAGTAATACCATAAGCCTTGTTGTGAAGAAAAATAGTTGTCCAGTTGATCTTTGAAGTAAAGAAAATAATTAAAGCAAGCGAGCAAAGTCTCAGAAAATTAAAAAGGATTATCTTTCCCAAAATGGTATGATTAAATATGCTAACACACACCGAATTCTGTTCCGTGCCCCCGAGGCCTGTGTGTGTGATGATTTACGTGTTGTTTTAGAAAATCTGTGATTGTTTGGAAGTGTTTTAAATGATTAAGGAGCAGAGATGTGAAGGATAACAGATGAAACACCTAAAGTTTCATATTTTATTGCGAATTAGGCCTGACTTAAAAGTCAGACTGAGCCTCTAATCAGAATATGAAATAGGGAGAGAGCTTGAAAATAATATTAATCATCAATACAGGAGTACTTAAGGTTAGGAATTCTTCAAGGGTTTCAGAAAATTTGCAGCACTTTTTCAGATAACACTGGGAGGTTGTGTATTTTTATTTTTATCCCCCTCAAGATCCTTTTAAAGAAATATTTTAAATAGTCTCAAGGTCAAGATCATCTGAAGGAAGGAATGTGGTTTTGAGTTATTCCTTTAGAAATTGTTTCAGAAAACAACACATAATAGCCCTAGCTGGTTTGGCTCAATGGATAGAGCATCAGACTGAAGGGTCCCAGGTTCGATTCCCGTCAAGGGCACGTACCTCAGTTGCTGGCTCGGTCCCCCTTCAGGGCTCGTATGGGAGGTATCCAATTGATGTGACTCTCTCACATTGATGTTTCTCTCTTTCCATCTCTTCCTCTCCCTTCACTCTCTAAAAATCAATAGAAGAATATCCTTGGGTGAGAATTAACAAAAAAGAAAACAATACATAATATAGGTGTGTGGGGGGTGTTTTTTTTTTTAAGTAACTAACAATGGCCTGGTAATTTCTTACCTGTGCTTTCATTAAATGTCGGATCACTGGAAGCTATTATACTGACATAAAGGTTTACTTTGTCTTTCATTAAGTTTAATAAATGAATAGGTCCCCTAGTGAGGCCCTAGCACCCATTCCTCTTAGGGGCTTAATCCTTAAATCAATAGTTAACAGACTCCAAGTTTTGATTTTAGCACATTTCAGCTTTGTAGCAGCATATTTTTTTAAAGGCAGGAAAAGAAGAATAAGGTTGGAGTCTACAATATAGACAACTTCTCAAGAAGAAAAAGAATAATATTTCCAAGGAAATATATGAAGTTTCCATTGTTTCATCTGTCAGTCTACTCTTCTTCAATAACTGCCTCAGCTCAATGTGTAGGGTAGAAATTAGCAGCCGTTTTCAGATGAGGACGCTAACACGAAGAGACTCGTGTGAAGTCACAAGCTCACTTCAGATGTGATAGAATGAGGCGCAAGTCAGTCTCTCCCAGGTTGCACACACAATAGCCATTCTACTACCCAGGGTATGACTTACCTTTGACTAGTCCTGTGCCTAGTTCAGTGATGCTCAAAATGGCAGAGAAAAGAGGGAGGGAGGGAGTTATTGCACAGTCTAATTTCTTATCTATACCTCAGAGAGTGAAATGGAGATTTGACAACTATCTAATTCATTGTATCTGGGTAAACAGCTTAAATGAGACTTGGCTTAATGTGGTGATTCTAAAAATGTGGTCCTTGGATCAGCAGCATGTTCGTCATCACCTGAGAACTTGATGGAAATGAAAATTTTGGCTTCACTCCAGAGCTACTGAATCTGAAACTCTGTGGGTGGGGCCCAGCAGTCTGAGTTCTAACGAGCCCACCTGGTGATTCTAACACGAGCTCAACTCTTAGAAACAGACTGGAAACTGGCTTAGTAGAAATTCCGCACTGCCTCTGTGAGCTGTCTGAACTTGGACAAGTCATTTAACCTTTTTGAGAAGTAATTTCTCCATCTGTTAGATAGTGAAAACTTCTCAAGACTGTCAAGGACACGAAAAACAAGGGAAGACTGAGAGTGGCACAGACCGAAGGAGACTGGGCACGTGGTGCATCATCTGGTCCAGTGGTTGGGACCCTGGACCAGAAAGAGGACTGCTATGAACTGAATGTTTGCCTTCCCTCAAAATTCTTAGGTTGAAACCTAACACCTGAAGTGACAGTATCAGGAGGTGGGACCTTTGGGAGGTGATTAGGTCATGTGGATGGAACCCTCTTGAATGGGATTAGTGCTCTTGTAGTAGAGGCCCTCACCCCTCCCACCCTGTGAGCACACAGTGAGGAGACTCCATCTCTGAGCCAGAAAGTGAACTCTCGAATCTGCCGGCATCTTGATCTTGGACTTTCAGCCTCCAAAACTGTGAGAAATAAATTTCCGTGTGGAAGCCACCCGGTCTATGGTGTTTTTATTACAGTAGCTCAAATGGACTAAGACAAAGACATTAATGGAAAAACTGGTGAAATCCAAATAAGAGTGTGGAACTTGGTTAATAGTAACCTAACAACATCAGTTGCTTCACTTTGACAAATGCCCCCAGTGATATAAGTGGCAATGGGGAAAACTGGGGGGAGGGGACACTGGAAACCTCTACACCAGGGGTTCTCAACCTTCTGGCCCTTTAAATACAGTTCCTCATGTTGTGACCCAACCATAAAATTATTTTCATTGCTACTTCATAACTGTAATGTTGCTACTGTGATGAATCGTCATGTAAATATCTGATATGCAGGATGGTCTTAGGAGACCGCTGTGAAAGGGTCATTCGACCGCCAAAGGGGTCGCGACCCACAGGTTGAGAACCACTGCTCTACACTATCTTCGCAACCTTTCTCTAAATCTAAAACTATTCCAAAATTAAACGCTTATTTTAAAATAGAGATCATGTTACCTAACTTTTATAGGTATTGTGGGGAATAAAAGGAATACCATAAGCCAAGTGCTCAGAACATAACAGATCCCCAATCAAGAAGAGCTGTGATGAAGCTGGCTGAACTATAGGCCGCAGGTATCTTTCCTCTCCCCGTATCAGTGCCTTTCAACAAGCATCGATGTAGGGAATAGAACGGGCTCAGTAGCTTTTCATCTCACCCTGCGTTCCCTTCTCCCTTCTCCCCCTCCTGCCAAGCCCCCTCCCAAGAAGAGAGCGACAGAAGCCCTCCCACGCAGCTCTGGCGACTGTTGAGTAGTTTGGACCGAGATTTATTGTCAACAGCCCAGTAAGTAACAGCTGTTTGCATTTCTTATCCCTCCATTGCCTCTTGAATGTCAAGTCTCTCGGCTAAAAGAGCAGCCTTCATTTGGCTTTGTTTGTTCTAAGAATTATTTCTGCCTGGCATTATCTCCAGCCACCCATCCTCTACTTACAAGTTGGAGACAAATACGAATGAAATGACAGATTCATTCCAAATATTACCTAGTTAATTAAGTTAGTGCTCATCTGATGGTCCGTAATTGCTATTCAGGCAGAGCCTTTGCGTTTCCTTTTCCTGCTGCCCTTTGGCCTCATTCTGTAGGTGTGCAGTAATCGGAACTGAATTTGTCTCATGTCACTTCTCTTTTGGAGCCTGGCGGGAGGGGACGCTGCCCCGGCACCATTCTACAGACACTTTTCCCCCTTTTACACGTGTTTCATAGATTCTACTCTTGTTCCTCATTTGTAATCTTCCCTAGGTGGACTAGCTGAATAAATTCAGCACCCATGAGGTACAAATTTGTCACCAAAGGTGACAGCAAATGTACCACTGCCGTGAAAAAGCAACAGGAGGAGGGGAGAGAACGAAGACCTGAGGGCATTTCCTTCCCTGTTGGAATAAGAACAAAGAGGCATCTTGAAGAATCCTTGGTTGGGGCTTGCTGCACAGAGGACAATAGCCACCTGATTTTTGTTTCTTCTGCAATTTTGTTTTCTTTTTAAATAGAGTTTTATTGATTTTAGAGAGAGGAAGCGAGGGGGAGAGAGGGATAGAAACATCTATGAGAGAGAAACATCAATCAGCTGTTTCCTGCACGCCCCCTACTGGGGATTGAGCCCCCAACCCTGGCATGTGCCCTGATCTGGAATCAAACCATGGCCTCCTGGGTCATGGGCTGATGCTCAACCACTGAGCCGCACCAGCAGGGCTTGTTTTGTTTTTGACACATCTGTCCTGACTATGCCATTATAAACAAAATTTATACACAGAGAAAAGACTGATTTAGCACTGGGCCACATTAAATATGATCTCCCATCTATCTTTTCAGATATATTTTCCTCGCCTGCTCCTGCCTCGCCTGCTGGGCTCCCTTCAAAGGAGATGAAAAAATGCCTGCGTTCCCTTCTCCCTTCTCCCAGCCAAGATGTCAGTGTGGAATGGCCCAGCGCCTGTGTGCTGATGTGTTTATCTACCCAGCATGAAGTTTCCAGCAAAGTTCGCTGAAGAGCAACATTTCTGAACTAAGGATTTAGACTCAGGGGGTGGGTGATATTGGCATTTCCGTCTATGATGAAAAAGCAAAAGATTTTCAAAGTGAAATATTCTTCTCCTTTCAGACCTTCCTGATGCCTTCCTGCCAGAAGCTCAGCCCCCTCCTGCTGGGACCATATCTCTCCGGTCGCCCTGACACCTGGCACAGAGCCGGGCACTGAGTAGCACCCGTCCTAACAGCCCACATGGAGTGACAGCATTGCTCCAAGTGTTTTTCATGTAGTCACTCACTACCCCCTTCTGGAAGACAGGGACTACTGTTATTCCCATTTTACAAATGAGGAAACCGAAGACCAGAGAGGTTAAAGACGTCTCCCAGAAGCACACAGCTCTACGGCAATGGAGACAAGATTCAAATGCAAGCCGTCTGCATACATCCTTCCTCAGAAAGACTGCCCTGGGCTTTCCATTTGGAAGTTTCAAGCTATGGTATACACAGAGATGAGGGCAGCGAGGGTAAATCTGCCAGCATGCTGGAGAGAAAACAAATCAATTTCTATACACAGCAAGCACCAGCCAAGAAAGCAAAAAGGGATCTTTAAAAAAACAAAACTTTTTTTTTTATTTGATCAATAGAACAAGAGGGAAATTAAAGCTGTATCAAAAGCTCAGGCTGGGTATAGTGATTAAAGAGGACAGATTATTCTTCTTTGGTAACAAACAAATTAATAGATTTCAACTATGGTAAATTCCACAAATGTCATGACAGAAGAGAGCAATTATTTTGGTTCTTCTCAAGTCTGTCTACCTTTGCATGTGCTGTTATCTCTTCCAGGAATACCTTTTTTCCCTTCTCATTTAATAAGCTTGCTCTCACTCTGAGAACCCAACTCAGATATGGTCTGCTTTCTTCTCTGTGCTTTCAAAGTCTCCAATCTTACCTTCTGATGCTTCTTAGTGCAAGGATTACAAACTCAAATCACGAGTAAAGAAAGTATTATATATGCTGTAAGTATAGGTAGTATACTTACATGGAGTATAAGATGAAGTATGAGACAGTAGGGAGTGGTGGGGAGTGGGGACCAGGAAGGAAAGTGTCCTGCTAAATGGAGAAGCCACCACTGAGCTCCAACCAACCAGTGCCATATATGAGTCCTAGTCCTGTGTTGCAAAAGATTCTGAGTTGTGTTGTTGTTTTGTTTGTTTGTGTTTTTCAAGAGAAACCATTTATGATGGTGAATCTTATATGTCAACTTGACTGGGCTAAGGGATGCCTTAAATAGCTGGTAAAACATGTCTGGGTGTGTCAGGGAGAGAGTTTATGGGAGAGATTAGCATTGGAATCAGTAGACGGAGTGAAGAATATCATCTCAGCCATGTGGGTGGGCATCATCCAAGCCAGTAAGGCCTCAAATAGAACAAAGAGGCGGAGGAAGGGTACATTTGCTCTCTCTGCTTGAACTGAGATGTCCATCTTCTTCTGCCCTCAGACACAGCACTCCTGGTTCTGAGCCTCCAGACTCAGACTGAAACCTACACCACCGGCTCCCCTGGTTCTCCAGCCTTCGGGTTTGGACGGAAACTATACCAGCAGCTTCCCTGGGACTCCAGCTGCAGACAGCAGAGTGTGGGACTTCTCAGCCTCCACAATCACATGAGCCAATCCCTCATAATAATACCTTTCTATATATCTATACAGACACATATTTTATTGGTTCTGTTTCTCTCCAGAAAATTGGGGAAATCCCTCAAATATTGGCATTTAACTCATATGTGGAATCTACGTAACAAAATAAACTGATGAACGGAGTGGATCCAGAGACATGGAAGCATGGAACAGAGTGCGGAATCTCAGAGGGAAGGCGGGGGAGGGTGGGTGGGTGGGAGGTAATCAACCAAAGACCTTGTATGCATATGTGCATAACCCATGGACATAGACAATAGGGTGCTGAAGGCCTGGGGGACAGGCTGGAGGGGATCAATGGGGGGGAGGGTAGGGGGTGTATGTAATACTTTCAACAATAAAGAATTATTAAAAATAAATAAATAAATAAAATGTTGGCATTTAATTTTTTAATGTTTTAAATATTGTCTAGATCACCAATAATGTCTGCCTCCTGTTACATGCATATGTGCCTGCCTCTAAAACTAAATGTTAAGGCCTTTGAGATTCAACAGTAGTTAAGAACATGGATCCATCTTAAAATCATGACATTGACACCTGCCAGCCTGAGAGATTTGGGTACATTACTTACCCTCTCTGTACCTCCGTGTTCTCATCCTCCGTATATTTGGTGGAATAATAATACCAACCCCCTAGGGTTGCTGTGAGAAGTCCATTAGCCAGTATGAATAAAGTGTTTAGAATACTGATTTGCAGAGGGTAAGTAGCATTAGTCATTAATGTCATCACCACCATCATCAGTATCCTCAACATCATCAGTATCATCCTCATCACCATCATCATCATCTTTATATCCTCAGTACCTAGCACAATGCCTGGCACATAACTGCTAATTATTAGATGTTTGTTAAGCTGAATAATACTAATATTCCTATGATAGGCTAAAATTAAAATATTGAAATACTCAAGCAGTTAGAAAATTAAATCTGATACAAGTTTTCCAATCTCTTCAAGATTTCCCAGGAAAATTGGCTTTGTGGTCAGGTGTCTTTCCAGGTAATTCAGTAGAAACACATTTGTTATGCAAAATTATCTTTATAACTTGTACCTGCTACAACTCTCTCTTAATAAATCTGTGACAATAATAGAGAACTAACTAGCAATGTGCCTAGCTACAATTCTCACCTTCCCAGGCTCTCTTGCAGCTAGAGGTGGCTATGTGATACCTTTCTGTCCAAGGAGATATAGAGGGACTCCCTGGGGAGGGTGCCCCTTCTCAAGGCAAAGATTCTCAAGGAAAAAGTGCTTCTGCCTTTCTTCCTTTATTCTCCTCTCTTTCTGACAGGAATGTAGAAATAATATCTGAAAGTACAGCAATCATATTGAGACCATGAGGACAAAAGCCACACACAAAATGTTGCAGAACAAGAAGAAAGAAGAGCTTAATTATTGAATGACTTCCTTAAACAGCTATACAGTTAGTTCTGCTATAATGTTTATTTTAAACTAGAGGCCAGGAGCATGAAATTCGTGCACTCGGGGCGGCGGGGTGAGGGTGGGGGGGAGGAGTCCCTCAGCCCAGCCTGCACCCTCTTACAGTCCAGGAGCCCTCGGGGAATGTCCGACTGACAGCTTAGTGCTGCCGTGGAGGTGGGAGAGGCTTCCGCCACCACCGCTGCACTCGCCAGCCCTGAGCCCGGCTTCTGGCTGAGTGGCGCTCCCCCTGTGGGAGTGCACTGACTAACAGGGGGCAGCTTCTGCATTGAGTGTCTGCCCCCGGTGGTCAGTGAGCATCATAGCAACCGGTTGTTCCACCATTCGGTTGATTTGCGTATTAGTCTTTTATTATATAGGATGTGTTCCAGAGTGACTAGTATCATAGGGAACAACCTGAGCATAGTACAAATTTCATTCTTGCTTGTATGTAATTTCATCCATGAGAAACAGCAGGTAAATGTAGAATACTGCACCCAGCTGAACTGAGCCACATACCCTCCCAACATCCATTTCTGCAAGCAAACTTCAGGTCTTTTTCAAGATAAAGCGCCATGTTTATGTACTTCTTAACCATAGGCTACTATTTTTATTGTGTTTCTATCTTATGTTAATGTGTCCCTGATGAAGTTTTTATTTTTGTTTTTATTTTTTCATCTTCACCGAGGATATGTTTATTGATGTTGGGGGGTGGGGGCGAGGGGGCAGAGAAAGAGAGAAACATCAATGTGAGAGAGAAACATTGATTGATTGCCTCTCGTACACATCCCGATGGGGGGTTGAATCTGCAACCTAGGTATGTGCCCTGACCTGGAATTAAACCCACAACCTTTTGGTGTATAAGAAAACGCTCCAACCAACTGAGCCACCTGGTCAGAGCCCTGATGGACTTTTCTAATGCCATGCCCCAACCCTATCTTTCCCATAAGCTTGTGGTTTCTATTTTACAATTTTGCAGAGGATAGTGATTTTTAGCAGATATATGTCTATTACAGTAGAACTGACTAAACCCTCTTTGGATTGCTGACTTCTGGGCTTCTTGTCACATGAAAAAAAAAGTTACAATGTTTAAGCAACTATTTGTTTCATGCAGCCAAACACATTCCCAATTGCTACACTGATAGATACAATCTAGAACTAGAACTTCTGAGGTTTGTCTAGGGCAGTGGTTCTCAACCTTCCTAATGCCACGACCCTTTAACACAGTTCCTCATGTTGTGGTGACCCCCAACCATAAAATTATTTTCGTTGCTACTTCATAACTGTAATTTTGCTACTGTTATGAATCGTCATGTAAATATCTGATATGCAGGATGTATTTTCATTGTTACAAATTGAACATAATTAAAGCATAGTGATTAATCACAAAAACAATATGTAATTATATATGTGTTTTCCGATGGTCTTAGGCAACCCCTGTAACCCCTGTGGAAGGGTCGTTCGACCCCCAAAAGGGTCGCGACCCACAGGTTGAGAACCGCTGGTCTAGGGTGATAAGGGATCTTACTCGAGGTATATTTGAGATACAAGATCATTCAGGCCAAAAGTTCAGGGTCTCCTCTAGTAAGTGTCCCTCCATCTTCCCCCACCACAACTGTGACCACAGATGAATGGAAGGCTATTGTGTTATGCTGGGAAGGAAAAAGCTTAATCAGAGAGGAATTTTGAACTTATAAGATCTTTGTAAAAGCCTCTCTCCCTGAGTAAGGCTTGGGCCAGGGTGTTCCATGAGCCCCATGTTGTGGGATGTTGGAGTTTTTCCCAAGGCTGTGTGATGACTCGGGGCGTGCGAGGCTCCCCAACCTCTGATACTACTAGGCCCCCCAACACTCCAGGTGCTAGCGGCTTAATAAGTGCACCAAGGAAACTTCTACTGTGGGTTTTCACCTGAGGATCAGTTTTGCAGTAATTCATTGAAAAGGCTGCCTATGATGGGAGAGTCACCGAGTAGTACCTGACCCCATTGTTCTCAACCCTGTGACCTACGTACTGGGTTAAGGTCTAAGCTCTCTGGACATGTGGGTCTGCCTCATCTCCCCAAGCCAGAGATGCCTCCCAGGCCCCGATCATTATCAGGTAATGCTCTTGTTCTTGTTTCTTATTGGTGGGGAAATAGAATACAGACACCTGGGGTTCCATCCGAATGATCACAGCAGGGTTTTAGAAGTTTTAGGTGAAAGTCTTCGCGAACCATGCATGCTGCCGATCTGAGTAAGCTTTCCAGCCCAGCGTTGGGTTCAACATGCGGCCCCAAATGCCCCAACTGTATAAATAGAACCAATCGCTTTAATCCTCTCCAACCAGTGGTCTTTGTCTCCATTTACAGTGCAGTAGCTACACTGGGGGACCAGATCCTGGGAGCCAGGACAGAACGATGACATCAGTGTTTCATGTCCTGCCCTCCCTCCTGTCTGCCCTGCCAGTGTCTCCCTTCCCATGTCCCCTCCCCCGCCTGCCCCACCTGCCAGTTAAACCAGGCAGGGAGAAATGATGGCCACGATAGGCCCCCAGGCCGCTCCATGTGAAGGGGGCTATTTCTCAAGAGGCAGAAGGTGTCCCTGAGCGTCAGGAAAGCCTGTCCAACAGTGCAAGCCTCAGTGGTTTGAGAGACACAGGGGAGGCGGGAAGGAAGGAAGACATGCTGAGAGCTGACAACACTGATGGCCTCAAGAGTCCTCCAGCATTCGAATAAACCCTGATTCAAGTCTCTCTGAAGGGGATGAGGGAGGACAGCCAGCAGCCTCCTTCCTGAAGTGGCTCCAAGCGAGGGCACGTTTAGAGATGGAAGGTGAGGCGTTTGATGAGTTTGCTTTTGAGGGATGGAGTGGGGAAATGAAGCCCTTTGTCATGGTCTTCCACCTCCACTCCCCCCGCTCCCCACCCCCCATGAAGCCTCTGATTTGATCTGCACGGTTTCCTTGGGAGCAGAGTGACAGAAGCTGGTACTTCAAGGAGAGGATTGCCCAGGAGCTGGACAGAGCTTGCAGGCGACCTCACCGCAGGTGTGCACTTCTCCGGATGCCACTGACCATTAGGATTTTGTGGGGGAGCTGGAGACGGGGAGTGGGGGATATGCCCACGCAAGTGCAATTTGTCTGTGAATGATTTTACATCCTAGCCATTTTTAAAGCTTGACTGGTGATTTAATTAAAGTTATTAAATGATGTTTGGGGAGGATGACTAAAAGGTTAAAGAGACCCAAGTTTTCATCTGTAATAAATCTAGAAAATCGGTGATTAATGTTTCAAAAGGCCAAATCAAAAAGTGGAACGGCCACCATATTACTTAGAAACGTGGAGATAGGAAGGACACTGGTATAAGCGATAGAGAGGCTTGTAAATCTCCAGGCTTTTAAACCTGTCTGTCAACTTACAGGTAAAGGAGACACTTTGTATTAACCTGGCCCGTATGACCCTTCTTAGTGGTGCAGCAAAGACTCGCCCACAGTGAACTCTCCACTCTGTCTAGAAACATCCATGTTTCATGTCCACGATTTTCCTTATTCCTGGAAATTGCCTCCTCCATTTCTCCATCTGGTGAACCCTATGCCAACCCTTTCCCCAAGCAAAGGTAATCACTTCTTCCTCTGGTTCCCGTAAGTGGTGTTCCCTCCTCAATTAGCAATAGGTGACTCTACTCACATATCCCTCGTCCTGGCCACATGATTGGTTCTGAGGAGGGCTGGAGAAGCAAGCCCAGCCAATCAGAGCCAAAGAGGGGCAGTCAATCCACACTTGTTGAAAATGTTGGGAAATAACCTCTTTCCACCGAAGTTGCTAAAAGAAGAGACTATGGGCTTAGAATTGCTGACAGTTGTCTGATTCCCAGGAGACACTTGGCTGAGTGAGGCCAACACAGAAAAAAGCCAAGAGACAGACATATTTTTTATTGTGGTAAAATACCCATAAAATTTACCATTTTAAACATTTAAAATATGCAATTCAGTAGCATTTAGTGCACTCACAATATTGTGCCACCATCGCAAGTTCCAGAATGTTTTTATTATCCCAAAAGGAAACTACTACCCATTCTCCATTCACTAGCTCTCCCACCGGCCCCTGGTAACTACAAACTTACATTTTGTCTCTATAAATTAGCCTATTTAAGACATTTCATACAATACTTGTCCTTTTGTGTCTGGCTTATTTCACTTACCTTTATGTTTTCAAGGATCATCCATGTTGTAACATGTATCAGAACTTTCTTTTATGGCTAAATAACATTCTATTGTATGTCTATAACACATCCTGTTTATCCATTCATTTATTAATGGACGAGTCATTCCCACATTTTGTGTATAAACATTGGTGTTTCAATCCCTCTATCCCTCTCCCTTCCTCTCTCTAAAATCAATAAAAATATATATATATTTTTAAAAGTTGTGTAAATTTAGCCAAGTCTCTTACCCTCCTTTTTTCTCAATGGTTAAAGTGAGAGTGATGATACTTCAAAGGTTAATGTGTGGTTTAGATATCAAGTAATAATCGTTATTATTATTTATTTATTATCATCATTATTGATGACTACCGTTGTAGCAGACAAATTTTTAGGTTGGCCCCCATAATCCCCACCTCCTGGTGTTCACATCCTTGTGTGTTCCCCTCCCTTTAGTGTAGAGACGCCCCACGACTTGCTTATAATCAATAGAAGATGGCCAAGCTGACAGGCTATCCATGAATATGTGAGATAAGCTTGTAGCATCTGTCCTGCTGGAGTCTGTCTCTCCTTTGTTGGCTTTGAGGAAGAAAGAGACAATCTTGAGAAGCTCGGCAGCCTCGATGAGCTGAGGACAACAAACTGAAGCCCTTAGTCTCATAGCAAGGAACTGAAATTTGCCAACAACCATGTGAGCTTGGAAACAGATCCTTCCCCACTTGAGTGTCAGATGAAACTGCAGCCCCAGCTGACACCCTGATTGTAGTCTTCTGGAGGACACAGCTATGCCATGTCCAAACTCCTGATCCAGAGAAACTGAGATAACAAATATGAGTTGTGTTAAGCTGCCAAATTCATTGTAATATTGCTATGGAGCAAAAAGATAACCAGTACATTAAGTATTAATGTACTAAGCATTAATACATTAAGTATTAAGTGATAATACATTCAATAGTAATGTATTAATTATTGATGTACATAAACTAGCAGGAAGAATATAGAAGAAACCATCCAGATAAGAAGGAAGAGAAAAAAATGGCTTATAGTAGATTTCTAATAATTCTAGAACAGCAGTCACACAGACAAGCAATGCAAAATGCTTCATTTCCCCAGTTCCCAAGGACTGTTTATCCTTTTTCTGATCCCGCCCCCTACCCCAAAGGCTGGCTTTGACTGTCAATGAGAAGTTTCATGCAAATGAGACGTCCCATTGGAAAAGATAGATGATCCCAGGGAAGATAGATGATCCCAGGGTTGGAGAGCAAAAAAGAAATCTGATTCAGCGGATCCTAGCCAAGGCGCTTATGAAACCAATATTTCAGGCCCTAACTTACAATAACACGCCCAGCTGAGACTTGATAAAGTGCATCGCCGGAGAAAGGGAAGAGAGGGAGAGACATTCCCCATCTTGAAGCTGCTGTACTTCCACATTCGAAGTTATAAATGCAAAGATTAATGGTCCCTCACAACCATAAATATTGTTTTTCTCGTTGGTTAGTCCTGGGGGACAGAAGTCTGGTTATAATTGGATGTGTTGCAATATTGCTTTTCATTTACAATTACAGTACCTAGAAAATTAAATGGAATAGCATAGGTTTCAGTGCAGTAGTGGCTGAAAATGTGCACCGTGGGACGAGGCAGGCCCTGGGAGCCTGGGACTGCCACCCTTCCTTTGGCTGACGTTCAAGGCAGGGCACACTTGCTTTTTCTCTGTGTTTTGCCCATCTCAGATTAGGACATAATTACCCTCAAGCTCGGGAGTCAAGACAAAGAAGAAACTCTAATTTCTCCTGCCTTATCTTTGCTACCTTCCTTCTCAGTTCTCTGCAGTGGAGTAAATGGACATCACCTGACCTTCATGTTTACTTGTTTCCATGGCATCCTCTCTGTGAATGCATTTACGAAGGAGGGAGGATGTTAAAGGAAATGATATATGTGAAATACATTGCATTTAGTGCCCAGTGCCTTGTAGGTTGTTTCCTTCATTCTTTCATAACACTCCCCTCCTACCCCTCGCTTCACTCACGTTCTTACTGAAATGCTTCAGAATTGGTCCCTGACTCTAACCCAGTGGTTCTCAAAGTGTGAAGTGTGGTTCCCCGAACCAGCAGCACTGGCACCACCTGAGAACACGTTAGAAATGCAAACTCTCAAGCCCCAGTCCAGACTTGCTGAATCTGAAACTCAGAAGGTGAGACCTAGCAATCTGAGTGATAGCGAGCCACCCAGAGGATTGTGAGTCAGGTTCAAGTGTGATAGATAACCGCCACCCTAATCTCTTTTAGTGCCTAATGGATCATCCACATCAGTTCCCTTTATGGCAAATTCTAGATTCACTGGAATTGTTTTTGGAAAAACAGAAGGCCAAAACAGAGCTTAGAAATCGATTTGAGAAATTTCTCTTGCTGCATATGGGCTGTGAGAGGCTTTAGTCTGAATATTAAATATAACTTACTGATGAATTGCTCTCTGGCTCCACTCTGTGGATCTTTTCTGTCTGTACATACCTGCATTCAGAGGTGTGCTGCTAAGTGTTGAAAAATGACTCTCTGGGAATACTATACCCTGGTGTGTAGTATTTGCCAATTACCATGGTGTAAAACTCCTGCCGTGGCCTATGTCAGGCTACCAATATGACATCACCACATGCAGAGTTGGGAAAGGATGCATACAATTGGCTCCTGCAAGCCAGCACCAGCTTGTTCCAGCACCTCACTGCCTGCTTTCCAACTAGAACCAACATTTCTCTTTTGGTAGAGAATATGTCTCCAGCTTCTTTGGCATTGCCCCCCAAGGGTCCTGCCTGGGGAGGAGAGGATGTTTAAGCCTCAATACTTAGGGGGAATAGGATACCTGACTCTCTCCCCAACCGTTCTGTCCCTTTTGTTCACGCCAGCCCGTGGGAGGAGGACTTGTGATTGATGGGGACAGCTTGAGACAGTCGGTGGAGCCCATTTGACTAGTCAACAGGGTATGATGATAAAGGTAGGAATCACCTAGACCAGTGGTTCTCAACCTTCCTAATGCCATGACCCTTTAATACAGTTCCTCATGTTGTGGTGACTCCCAACCATAAAATTATTTTCGTTGCTACTTCATAACTGTAATTTTGCTACTGTTATGAATTGTAATGTAAATATCTGATATGCAGGATGTATTTTCATTGTTACAGGCTGAACATAATTAAAGCATAGTGATTAATCACAAAAACAATATGTAATTATATATGTGTTTTCCGATGGTCTTAGGCGACCCCTGTGAAAGGGTCGTTCAACCCCCAAAGGGGTCTCGACCCACAGGTTGAGAACCGCTGACCTAGACCCTTCCTCTTTCTCCTCTGTGCCCGTGCAGGGTGGGCCCATTCCTACTTCTCTTTCTCCTTCCCTGTCATGAGGCAAGAAGACTAAGCAGCAATGGCTAGTGGAGTCTGTGGTCCCCGAGTGGCTCACACACTCAGCATTATGAATTCTAGGGAGTCCAGTCCAGGAAGGCCTCTTGGACTCCCGCACGTGGACACACTGCTGTGGGGACAGAGGGAGGAAGGCACCCTTAAGGCACCATGCACTTCACTTCTTTCTTGACCATTGTCCTTGGGGGAGGGGGAGGGTTGGGCAACCTTAGACACAAAGCCTGAAGCTCTAACCCCTAGCTCATTGCTTTGAAAAGAGCAGGAACTTAGTTCTTTATGGAGTAAGAAGAGCCTGGGTTTGGTGTCAGACAGTCCTGAGTTTAAGTCCCACCCGACCACTTATGGGCCAATGGCTCCTGGAAAAACCACTCAACCACTCTGTGCCTCAGTTTCCTCATTTATAAGATGGTAATAGTGAGAGCTACTTTTCAGAAGGATTTGAAATGAATGAGATGATGTGCATAAGGCAGCTAGATCGGTGCCTGGGAGATAGTGAGTGCTCAATGAATGAGACACTTTATAAGTCTTGTGTTATGGTGTCTTGAGCCAAAAGGCTCAAGTTCAGCCCACCGTCTCAAGTTCAGCCTTTTAAGAACTTGTAGGGTTCTTAAAAGCAGGCCCTGTAGGGTAAGGTGGGCCCCACAGCGGTCAGCCCAGTCCCATGTGATAGCTGCAATGCAGATCTCTCCACTCCAAGCCCAGTCCATTCCAGCCAAGTTTTCTCTACACAAAGTAATTTACTGTCAAGGGGCCGTTCTCTTCACCATGTAGCTGACCTCCTTCAGGAAAGCAGGGCCAAGTCCAAGTTCTCTGCCTCCTTGTTAAGGGTCCTACAAATCAAGGGCTTTGGCTGAGCATTTGTTCAGTGAACCTGACCTTTAAAGAAATCCTATATAAGGATGGTCGTTCCCAGGTACATAGAAGGAACCTCAAGGGTGATAAAGATAGATTCTGTTGCTTCTCACTAACAATGCACAGGAATCCCCTGAGGGTCGTGTTAAAATGCAGATTCTGATACAAAAAGTCTGGGGCAGGGCCTGACACTTCGCATTTCTATCAACTCCCAGGTGAGGCCAGTGCTGCAGGCCCATGGGCCCTGCTTTTAATATAAAGGATTAGACAATAATGAGACTGCCGGCTGGGGAAATGCTGGCCTGCAGGGTATAAAGGCCCCATCAACTGACTTCAGAAACAAATGAGGTTCTCTAACACCTTACTGCAAGGGAAGCTTTTAGAAAATGAGAAAAGTTTGGCTCCTGGCTATATAAAAATCCAGGAACATAAAGTTAAGCTTATTTGTGATTTTATATTTATATCTTTAAAATGTATTGGTGGTGTGCAAATGCCATCCTTTTTTATATATATATAACTTCGTGCTTTTGTTACCCTGACGTAATCTAGTCATAAATTAGAGTTATTGTGATTTTTGAATTTAATTTAGAATTGTCTTTTATGTTGTAATCATGCTTAGAGGGATATGCAAAATTAATATATCATGTTTTTGCATTTTATTGGTTAGGATTTAAATACATTCATTCATTTGCCTACTCACTAATTGCATTCTTAAATATAATCTATTTTAATGCTGTTTTTCCCTACCACACACGAAATATTTTAAAACCATAAAATTTTGCGATGAACAGTAACTCCAGTTAGAAACCAATGCATTAGTGAGTCCTTTGAAAAATTTCTTTAAAATGACTCTTCAAAGATGAAATAATGTGGTTGTGTCTATGTGACATCAAAAACATCTGCAGCAGAACTGTTTTATCTACCCTGAGCCGAGTCTTGAGAGAGAGTTACACATTTGAAGACAGAGAGGAAAAAGCACCCTGGCAAGTGACTGATTTTCACTTCACGCCCTGCGCCCAAGTAAAGACGTGGACCACACCCAGTAACAGCAGGAGTTCAGACATCCCAGGGGAAATAAGAAGCCAGCAAAGGCACGAAGCACCCAAGCCTCCCAATGAGATTACAGTCCACTTCCATCTAATTCGTGGCAGCCTCAGTGGAATCCAGACCAGAGCTAGGAGGAGAGGCAGAAATACCGCCAGGCCGGTTCTACACGGGAGAGGAGGATTCTGTCAAGTTTAAAGTAGAACTTGGCTAATTCCGTTGCAATGGGGCCCACATTTTAAAAAAGTGTAACTGATTACCTCAGAAAGCAGGAACCCACTGTGAGGGAACCCCAGATCAGGCCATTATTGCCATAGTAATGAAGCATAACAGATACTCCCCACCCCAACCCCACTCACTGGTTTACAAAACGAGAATATGTTCCCGTGTGTTCATGGGTCTGTCGAGCGGATGGTCTGGCTGATCTGGGCTGCAATTAGCGGGTGCCTTGGCTCCAAGCTCTGGGTTCCTGCAGTTTAGGTTTGCTGCAGGGCCCCAAACTGCAGGAGCAGTGGTTTCTTAGTCACTAGAATGCAAGAGAGTAAGTCCTACTGGACAAGCACATTGCAAACCTCTGCTCGCGTGACAGGCTCTAGCGTCCCACTGGCCAAAACACAGGACACGCTGAACCCAAAGTCAAGAAACGGGGTGAAGGATTGACGAACGGGGGCCACTAATATAATCCACCCCGCTAGATACACCAGCGTTTCTCAACCTTATTTTCATTGTCAATCCCCCTCAGGCTTTTTCGGCTTTTTATTTTCCTAATCTCCCCTCCCGCCATGATATCCTGGATATGTTTTCACACTGTTTATATCTGGTCTTATATAGAAAAAGCGTAAGATTTATTTACACACACCCCCAACACCAGGATTTGTCCCCTTGGAGGCAATAGCGACCCTGTTAGAATGCATGCGATGGCCTTTACCAGAAGTAAAGCAAAGTCCACTCATTCATTTCCTCCCACCCTTGCAATGTGAGCTCACCTCCACTGCCCTATGGAAAGATGAAACCTGCCACACTTTTTCACTCCCAGTCAATTTGTTGAACGCATCTACTCAAGCACCCATGTGACCTGGCTCTCACGTTGACATGAATTGTTTTTGTTTATAAAGAAATCATCTTATTTGATGCACGAAAGACTCTCAAATGCAGCAGGAGCGTTATTACCAGTTTACCCAAGTTGGCGCGACCTCTCAAACAGCCAGCAAGTCAGAGCACTGATCCTGCGGTCGCTACCAAGATCTTGGCTGCAGCTGGAAGTGGCGTCTTCTATTAGGGTAAAGGCAGTTTGCAGCTGACGTCAGAGCACGCCACGAATGCTTGTTATTGATATTACTAGCTTAATATTAGAGTCTACTTCCCCTTTAATAAAATCACTGCCATTTTTCACATTAAGGACAACAGTGATTAATGTGCCTACGAGCGCATCACAGAGACAGTGAAGAATGCCTCCGGACCAGCTAGGAATTGCATTCAGCAGCTAGTGACAAATCCCTGAAAGATAACAGTGGCTTCACCAAATTCAGGGTTTATTTTCTCACACATAAACGAAGCCCGGAGGTAGGCAGAACAAGGCTAGAAGGAGATGTTCATCATGTAATTAAGCTTCTGTTTTCTTTCTACACTGTTATCCTCAGCATATGGCGTCTATCCTCAATGTCGCCTCATGGTCAAAAAATGACTGATGAGGCTCCAGATACCCCATCCATGTACCAGGCAGAAAAAAAAGGAGGAAAGGTGGAAGGGCAAAGGGTATGCACTTCAGCTGATTCCATTGAGCTCATTTATTTCAGATGCTATTGATGTTGTTTCTGAGTACCATCTCAAGTTGTCTCTCGTACCATGGGAGGTACATGTTACACACTTTGGCCACAAGCACATGGGTGCACAATTGTCACTCTTACATCTGTCTTCTCTGAGTTCAGTGTCCTTCATTCTCCCCACGGTCACCCCCACAAAGTGTGCAGTTACTGTACTGTGACATTCCTTATTGAAGACCGAGGTCAGCTGCAGAAGGAAACTCTGAGATAGGAAGGAAAAGTTTCAAGTCCTCACTGCTGGGGCTTTTCTTTTCTTTTTTCTTGTTCTCAATCCTCACCTGAGGGTATTTTTTCCATTGATTTTTAGAAAGAGTGGAAGGGGGGGAAGGGAAGAGAAAGAGATAACGTTGATGTGAGAGTGGCAGATTGATTTGTTGCCTCCCACACGTGCCCCAACTAGGCCAGGGAAGGAATCTGCAACCCAGGTATGTGCCCTTGACTGGGAATCGAACCCAAGACCCTTTGGTGTGCAGGTCGAAGCTCTAACCACTTAGCAACACCGAGCAGGGCTAGGGCTTTTCTTTGGGTTGCAAAAGAAAACCCCCTACAAACATGGACCTTTCACAAGGCCAAATCCTTCAGGTGCCATCCTCTCTGCTCCTGATCTGGCTTAGCCTAACTCAGGGCTGCAATTCTCCCCCAAAACTTTTCTCCAGATCTCTCTGTCCAAATCTTTATCACCTTCCTGGGAGAGTGGAGAGGAGAGCCACTATGTTCTTAAAAAGAAAGAACACCTGCCCTGGCCAGTTGATTGGAACACCCCTCTTCACTAATCCAGAGTTATTTGGTTTTCTTTTCTATGCATCCGCTGATCCTTATTCTAACTGATACAGCAATCCCTGGCTTAAAGATTTCATTCCAAATGGGAGTGAACTCACTAGCTCAGTGGTTCTCAAACCTTGGCATGCATAAGAGTCACTGGTTGGTTAGTTAACACACAGATTGCTGGGCCCATCCCTGGAGGTCCTGACTTGGTCATTCTGAGGTAAGCCTGAAGACCTGTACTTCTAACAGGTCCCAGGTAAGGCAGATGCTGATGCTCTGGGACCACACTTTGAGAAACATTAAACTGGCTCATTCCTCATTTATTTGGGTAATTTTCTTCTCAGAGACTGTGAAGAAAGCAATCCACTGGGACTGAATGGATTCTTATTCTTCCCTTTCTGGCTTTTTGGCCCAAGAAACGGTTCCCAGACATAACAAACTGTACCTTGCCTGAT
>NW_005871552.1:531143-545819 GCF_000147115.1 Myotis lucifugus | reverse complement strand
AGAAGAAGAAGAAGAAGAAGAAGAAGAAGAAGAAGGCAGTTGGACACAGACATGTAAAGGGAAAACATGTGAAGACATAAGGAGAACTCAACCATCTATGAGCCAAGGAGCGAGGCCTCACGGGAAACCTAGTGACATCTCAATCTCATACTTCTAACCCCCAGAATCATAAGACAACAAAGACTGTGCTTTTGTTTTGACAGCCTGAGAAAACTCATACACCCCGCCCCTGGGGTTGGAAAACTTTTTCTGTAAAGATCCAGACAATAAACAGTTTAGACTTTGTGAGCCACACAGGCTCTGTTATGACTACTCAACTCTGCCATTGTAGCATCAACGCAGCCATAGGCAACACTGAAAAATGAATGGGTGTGACTGTGTTCCAATGAAACTTTATTAAAAAATAAGCAGGTTGTCCTTGGACTGCCATTTGCTGTCTCCTGCCCTAGATAATTAGTCCAGGAGTAGGAATGTGACTGAGTCTAGCCAATCAGCATGATTCTATTCCTCTAGCCAGAATGTTTCAGGGTCCAATGAGAGCGGCTTTCAGAGGTTGCTCCAAACTATCAGGAAAAGACACTCTCTTTTTTAGTAATGAGGATGTGCAAATGCAGCTATTGTTTTCAGAATAAAACCCAAAGTCCTTTGTATGACTCCATGACACCTGTCATCTTTTACCTCTTTTTACCAGAGACCAAAAGTCAGCAGATGCATGTAAATGCCTAAAGAACAAATAAGCAGTAATCAACAATTTAACCTTTAAAAATGAATGGTCTTGGCTGCTCCCTTTTGACCAAGTCAACTGGACTGTCAATCATGTAACCAGAACCAAGGTTCAGCTGCCTGCGCCAAGAAAATCAGACTTGTGAGACAGATGCTGGTGCAAAAGGAAAGTGGTTCAATTCAAGTGACAGTCACCTGAGGAGATGGAGGGCTCTCATCTCAAAGCCCATCTCCACATCTCAGTGCAGGCAGAGGTTTTTATAAGGAGGGAGAGGGAAAGCAAAACAAAGAAATTACGGGGAAGGAGGTTGAAAAGCTCACTACGTGCAGGCCAGCACAGTCCATTCCAATAAGGACCTCAAAATTGGTCAAGTGAGGGTCTAGTGTGGGTCCTCCTGGTTCTTTGTCGTCTTGGTTCTATGTTGGAAGGTCAGAATCTGTATCTTCTGAAGCTAGTCCTAGGGTTCTTATACAAGCATGCTGCTTATCTATAAGCTGCCTATTAGACAAGTCAGCATTTATAGAAACAATGTCAAAGGAATGGTGAGATGAGTTATAATTTTCCACTGTTACAAGTGCGCTGCTTGAAAACAACCTGAAGTCATACATCATGCTGTATTTACCTGGCGCTGATGTAATAGGAGCTTTAAAAGAATAACAAGACCCTGGGGAAAAAGCAAGAGGGAAGTCATTTATCCAGATTCTCTGAGAATGCCCAGAAACAAAGTAACTCTGAAAACATGTCTGGTCAATAATAAAGGAGATGTGGGGCAGGCTAATTTTTTCCCTCCAACTAAGTTATGAGATTTTAATGTATATCACCAACAAGAGACTTCAACATAGCTTCCCAGTATGGGTCAGATAGAAGAAAATATTGGAGTTAAAAAAATAAAAAATTGAAAATCAGGAACTTTTTTCAGATTGGCATTTATTTCTGTGAAGTAATTATTAACAAAATCAGATGCAGCGAGGAATAAGATATGCACATAAATGAAAGAGAGGAAACCATTCAGTTACTACTCAGTTCAGTTGTTCTTCAAAATGTACCTGTATACCAATGCCTGCCCCTGACATTGTTCACTGACCTGTCGTATAAGGAAAAAACAAGGAATATGTTATTATAAAACTAAATTGATAATTTGGTTCTTCATAATTGCTAGGTTAACAATAATGAATCGCCTTCCTACATTTTGGTTTTAAAATGTCATTACTTTTGTGAATTGATGCTGATCATAGTTAGGAATTGCTTATCTAATGCTCTCATTTGGCAAAATAAAAAGTTGGCAGCCACCCATAACTTTCTCCATTTTTTTTAAGTTGCTGTGACCATCTGCAAAATAAAATTCTGGGATCCATTGATCTAGTTAATGGTTGTGCCTAGATCTTTGTGCTTTGGCTGTACAAGGAAATGTACTTTTTGAGCATGTTCCTTCATCCTTCCCTTACAACAACAAAGAAGTATGAGAGACTTAGAAGAAAATGCTCCCGATTATAATTTTTCAGTTGTTTTACTTTTCAACCCTCTAATAAACCCCCTAATCCATATTACTACTATGGTCTGCTTCTCTGAAAGAACCCTGGCTGATACACACAGGGATCCTCATTCCCGGGGCTGATTCTAGGGAATCTGATTTAAGACCAAGTTCTTAATAAATTATGGGCTGGCCCTGGTCCAGTAGCTCAGTTGGTTAGAGTGTCTCCCAATACATGAAGGTCAGGGCACATACAAGAATCAACCAATGAATGGGTAAATAAGTGGAACAACAAATTGATCTCTCTCTCTCTCCCTGAGAGCAGAAACTGACTAATTCTCAGCACAGGTGCTCTTGTGGAATCTTGATAGCTGGTCTGAAGTCAAAATAGAGTATCTCTGGCTCTTTCTACACCAGCAGGTGTTTCTCACTCCCAGCGCCCAAAATGTATGTGCCTCTAAGGCTATAAAAATAGACACCTCTCACATTTCTCTATAGGAACACTTAGAAACAAACAACATTTGGAAAGCGGCATACATCTTATGTGAAGTTATTCCACTTTTACAAAGGACTTGCTAAGCCTGATGTGTGAGCATAGATACTTGTATATTCATAAATTTCTGGTGCCGATGCACTTAAAATTCACTGATCCTGAGAGAGGCAAGAAGAGGCAGGATGACTATGAATAAGTATTGCTTTTTTTGAGAGTTCTTCACTAACATATTTTTAAATATCCAATTGCTTTATGTTATTAACACCCTAAATATGATGAATTAAGATTAAAATATCAAATTTTAGGTAGGCTATTGGGAAAACCTCAAATAAAATTTAATTTTTTAATTTAATTAATTATTACTACCAAATGAGGCAATGTTTATACCAAATATTATTCTTCTATATAAATTTCTAACTATCCCTCTTATATCTAGACTTTCCTCTCAGTAGATGAAAATACGTTCTACAGATCATAAGTCATTTTAAAACTACTTTCATTCTGGAACTTCAAAAATTACACAGGGTATGTTTGTTTGTTTTTTGCATACTCTTGTAACTTGGGATTCATAATCCATTGTCATAAAATATCACAGACCTTATTGTTTATAGGCAATATTTTGGTAGGAGTTAACTAAATGATGGAATGATTTGCTTCCTTAAAATTATTGTTCATATTGGAGGCCTATAAAAAAGGTAATAAAGCATAAAGAAAGAGAATTATTTATCCTAAAGATCAGAGAAAAAGCATAAATTAAAAATGATTGTCTAAAAAATAGAATTTTTAAAATATATTTTGGTAAATAGTAATTTTATATCTATCTGCAAATAGATAAGGAAGGAAGGAAGAGAGAAAGAAGAAGAGAAATGAAGAAAATCAATAATCCCCTATGAAATAAAAGTAGGGAATGAGAAGAGATGAAGACAAAAAAGAAAAAAAAAGCCAAATGACATTTTTTTAAAAGAACTTAAATTCTAAGAAAAGAATTAAATCCACATTAGGGATCGTTTAAAGCAGAAAGGACACTGTAGAAAACTGTCATAGAGAAGAAACTTGGAAAACCCTAAAAAATATCTGAGTAGAAAAAAAAAGCAATGAAAAAATATTTTGAAAGATGCAAGTACAAAAGCAGTAATTACAAAACAAATGGTCAGATATAAGACCAAACATGTTTGTTGTGACAATAAATATATATGGGTTAAATTTCCCTGTCAAATGGTTAGGAATTTTAAATAAGATTTTTTTAAAAAAACTTATAGATTTTACTTAAACTATATATACCAAAAGAGAAGATTAAAATAATGGAGAAAGATCAGGCAAATGCAAGCAAAAAAATGAAGCATGAATGAGAGAAAAAGTAGGTGAGAATTCAGCATCTTTGCACATGTATACACAGGGTGTGCTGAGGCATCTTGTACTGGCTCACAGAGCCGACTGTACACATCTCTTTTCACCTGTACATTTGGTGACATCACATTGTTTTTGGAGAGCTGGTTTACCAGCACACCATGTATGTATTTCTTTTCTTCATTTCACTCCTCAACATTTCCCAGTTTTATGAATATAATTTGTCCTTTTAGATCCTGGTTATTATCATTAAAGAACTTAATGTATTGTGATGGTTAATTCTATGTGACAACTTCACTGGGCCCTGGGGTACCCTGATATTTGGTCATTATTGTGGAAGTCTCTGCAAGGGTACAGTATTTTTATATGAGCTTAACATTTTAATCAATGGAGTAAAACAGATTGCTCTCCATAATGTAGGTGGGCCTAATCCAATCAACTGAAGGCTTGAGTGAACAAAAAGAATTACCTTCTCCCAAGTAAGAGGGACGTCTCCAACAGACTACCTCTGGACTTCATCTCCATGATTGGCTCTTCTGGATCTTGAGCCTGTTCTTGCAGGAATTCACTTCATTCAAAAATATCCTTCTCCTAATACTTACTGAGCTCTGACTATGTGTCGGGTTAGCTCAGTTAATCTTCAAACATTCTCATGAGTTGCCTTTCATTTCTGTATACCCATTTTTAAATTTTTTTATTGATTAAGTTATTACATATGTGTCCTTATCCCCAAGTTACCCCCTATTCCCTCCCACTCATGCTCTGTATACCCATTTTATAGATGAAAAAAGGCCGAGGCTCAAGGAACTTGCCCGCAGCCGCGTAGTTGGTACGACGCCGAAGCAGGCCTGTCTGGTTCCAGAGCCTGTGTTTGCCAGCCCATTGGGCTGAAATGCCCTGGCTGGGGCTCCTTTGGCTACGGTGAGTGCACCCACAGATACACTGCTACAGACTTTCAAAAGGAACCGCATCGGCCGGGCAGCTGTGCTCCAGTT
Source organism: Myotis lucifugus (assembly GCF_000147115.1). Taxonomy (NCBI): domain Eukaryota; kingdom Metazoa; phylum Chordata; class Mammalia; order Chiroptera; family Vespertilionidae; genus Myotis; species Myotis lucifugus. The sequence goes on along the minus strand of NW_005871552.1, from coordinate 540,789 downwards.
ATCTGTCGCAGCGCAACAACCCGCAACAGTGCCTTAAAGCAACGACACGTTTATTTTGCTCCAATTCTGGAGGCCAGCTGGGCTCAGCTAAGCAATCCTCATTCAGCGTCTCTCGTGTGCTTGCAGTTAGCTGGTGACAGGCTGGGGTCATCGCAAAGGCTTTTTCTCTCACATGTCTGTCCCCTGGGCTGGGAAAGCTCAAGCAGCCAAGGACTGAAATGTCTAGTCTCAATCTCTCTCTCTCTCTCTCTCACACACACACACACACACACACACACACACACACTCCTTGTTACATGGCAACTGAAGGCTCCCAGAGTAAGTGTCCCAAGACACACTAGCATGGCCCTTACTCAACTAAACTTGGAGGTCGCACAGTATCATCACTTCTGCCACATTTTCACTCATCCAGGCAGTTACAAAGCCTCATCCAGATCAAGGGCAAGAGACCTGGACAGCACCTATTGGTGGAAGAATGTCAAAGAGTTGGCAGGTAGGTTTCCAAAGCAGCCGGGGCTACTACTGTATTGAGTTTGCAATATTCACTCTCACCCACCATGATTCACCTGACTTTGTAGGGGCCAGACCAGTGAGTTAAGTGAGATATGATGAGTATGGCTACCTCTGCAATATATTGGTTTTCATTTACTGCATGGCTGGAGTGAAGGGGAGGTCGCTTTTTGCTGATGGCCTGCTCCCACTATGACGGTTTTTATTCCATAGGCCAAGGGACCAATGTGGAGCTCTGCCAAACACCAAATATGTCCACGCCACTTATACACAGCTTGGCCCAGGAAGGAGAAGTGACCTTGGGCAAGGTGGCCCTCTTCAGCTGAGAGCAAGCCTTAGAGACTTGGATGAGAATTGCTGGCCTCCAGCATTTCCAGCAGACAGGACAACAAATGTACTAGCTTCGAATAGGCTGTGGGGATGGGGACCGGGGTGGCACCCCACAGCATCCACTGTGCTGACTGACCCACATATTCTTTGATAAAATTGTTGAAAAATCAAGGACTTACCTGAAAGTGGCATAGGAGATAAAAAGAGAACGAATGCCATTTACTTTTGTTTTTCCAGATTGGGTAAAGAACTAACCTTTTGATTCATTTATCTTAGAGTAATTCCCACAAATAGGCTTTTCCACAACCTCAATTCTCCCACAGAAATGATACAGAAACGATCATACTATTTCCTCCTTTCTGTCATTCCAAGCAGTTGTCTTGCTTCTAAACGTAATTCCTGCTCTAAATGTCGATGCTATATATCATACTTTCCCGTGAAGGTCAAACTGGGCAATGAGTAGATCTATGTTAAGTAATTATCAATTCCGCTTTTGAAATGAGCCAACTTTGAATTTTCTAAACCTATTTTTTATGGAGGAAGCATTTACCCCAAGGCATTTCTTAGAAAAGTATAAGTAGCAAACTCCAAATCAAGCACCTCAGAGCTAAAAGGACCAGGCCATGAAAAAATTAAAAGACAAAACATTTTTTTGAAATAGGCTATAATTTAGATTTATTTATTTAATAACTTAGAGCCTTTAATCCAAGATGTAATACACTATATGATCATTGATATCTTTTTTATTGAACTCAGTTTTTATATGTTATTTTTGTTTATATTTTAATACATTCTTAAATATATGATTCAAAAAAATAAAAGATAAACAATGGGGGGAAATTTTTTTTCTCTCCTTCTCCCTCCCATCTGTTCAATTTCTTCCAATAGAAAACCAGCAGTCTTGGCTCCTTATAGATGCTGCCAGGATCTTTATGTATAGTCAAGCGTAAATCACAGAAAGTTACTTTACATAGCACTCAGTACTTTGCTTTTTTCACTTAACAAACGCAACTCTTTCTGATTAATGAGAAGCCACAAGGTTTGGGGACAGGGGTTACAGCAAAATATTATTGCTTCAGATATTTTTGATAATCATAGTATCATTGCATGTATGCTTGGGACAATATCTATTACTTACAATTTATAAATCTAATCCTGTGTACATACTCCACCTCAATGACAAGGTCCTACAATTAAAATTACATGGTTTGTGTCCTTTTAATATTAAGTCACAGGTCACTACCAGCAATGTGGTCCAATAATCACACCCAAATTTAATGATTTCTTCCACCTGTGCTTCTTCTCCTATCTGTGCTTCTACGAGGCTGTAGGTAGAACTAAAGTTAGAGAAAACATCAGACATCTACATTTAACTCCCTTTGTGAATAAGATGCCCAAGAAATGACCCCCGTCACCACCAACTTTCCCCTCCTCCACAAGAGCCTCTGACTCCAAAATCAGGCAAATATTTATAACAACAGCATCATCGGTGCCTACTGACAAAGACTGACAACTCTGAGAACATTGTCATTTGCAAGGTCAACGCTCTTTGCCGGACCAGCTCCCAGGCATGTGCAGTCACACAGGGCCCCATGCTCAGAAGGGCCCTAAGTCTGGTTGATTGCTCTGCTGTTGCCATCTTGAAATTCTCTATAATTTTTTATCAAGATGCCCTGCATTTTCATTTCCCACTCGTCCTCACAAATTATGTAGCTGGTCCCGTCCACTGCCCCTTCTCCAAAGACATTCTAAGAGAGAGGATGCAGTAAAGGAAAAGAAATGTCCCCATTGACTCCATAAATAAGGGAAAAACACACTTCACAGAGCTTGCCTGACTTGGGTATTATTTTCCCCGTGGGAGAGCCTCCTTGGGCTGCTCATAAATCCCTACAAAAGGTTAATTGCCTAATCCATAAGCACCACTATCATTTTCAGAACAGCCTATTTGTCATTGCAAAGAGGGGCAGCTAATTAGTTTTCATGTTGAGTTTCATTCTTACTGTTTTTTTTTCCTTTTCTGTTAATGGTGGATGGCTTGTCAAACAGTAAAAGTAGTTTTACTTTTATTACAGTCATCAAAATTCCTTACTTCCAAGAGGAAAGATTAGTTTAATGATTAAATTCCCTCTCCCTCCATGAGGAATAATTCGTTAACTAAATACTACTTCTCTCAGTGGACTTATGATACAGAATTCGTATTGTATTAGCACACCGGTGACTCCATTTTCAGAGAATTCATGTAAGTGATACACACCAGTGGATTGCCTATGGATGTCAGGTCCTGGGAGAACTCCGCAGGTATTGCAACTGCTTCCCCAATCCGGTGTGTACCAACCACTGCTTGCAGACAGAATCAGTAAGACACTTCTCAACGTTATATAACAAAGCTTTGCAAATGTTTGTAGATGCTGTTGGGATGAATACGTCCCAAATCTATATGCAAGTGTTGCTGAATTCACAGTAGCCTCTTTCAAGTATTGTTGCAACCAGTAGACACAAAACTCCGACTGCCATCATGAGAGATTGATCCAAGAGTATTCTGAATGTATGTTAAAGGGTGGGGACCATCTGAGACACGTGTTCAAACCCAATTGACTCAGGATGGCAGTGTAAGCTTTGCAATATTAGGCATCTGAGCTGGCAGTAAGGGCAAGGAGGTTCCTGGGCAAGGGAGACTGTGACACATGGCCTCTTGGCCTCTTTCTCAGTCCTGTCCTTCTAAATAGGGTAAGACATCTTCCCTGAGAGGTGGTCACGGCACTTTCCAGTCCCATAGAAACCTCCTTGCTTGCTTCTTGTTCCCCACACCCAGGCCTTCCTTCAAGTTCTTAACCCCCACTCTTTTTAGTTCTCCACATAATACCTCCTAATTTCCTCTTTTCCTCTCACAATCATCTTTAAGACATTTTAAAATCAGAGCTCAAATGACTCACAACCACAAACTACTTTCTCCTTATTAGAGATCCAGGCATCAAAGGCTCCCTAGAAGTAAGGAGGGCCTGGCCGGCCTGGCTCAGTGGTTGAGCATCAACCTATAAACCTGGAGGCCCTGGTTCAATTCCTGGTCAGGGCACATGCCTGAGGTGTGGGCTCGATCTCCAGTAGGCAGCCAATCAATGATTATCTCTCATCATTGATGTTTCTATCTCTCTCTCCCTTTCCCTGAAATCAATAAAAATATATATTTAAAAAAAGAAGTAATGAGGAAAGCTTGGTTTCCATCTTAGAGGCACATGTGCCTCATGTCCTAGAATAGGTTGCATCATGTTAAGCAGTTGTCATTATGTTTCTGAATTAAAATTGGTTGAATAGCCATATCCCGCTCTATTCTTCATCTCAATTAATCTACAACAAACCCATGAGGTTGGTCATGTTATCAACCCCATTTTAAAGATGAGGCAACTCAGGCACAGGGAGGTTAAGTAACTTGTCTGAGGTCACACAGCTAGTAGACAACCAAACTGAGCGCCTGAACCCTTAAAGCATATAAGCAAACTCTAAGGCTTAGGAGAGGAGTTAATTCCAGGAAGTGTTAGCTCTTTATCCGTTCTCCAGCCTCTGGATTTACTAGGCATTAACATATATACTGGGAGTCCCCAAAAAATGTATACACACTTTGACAGCTGACAGCTCAATTTTGAAAATGAAACGTATTTTAATAAACACTGCCTTTATAATTACTCAAAGCGTGTGTGTACATTGTTGGGGACACACCATATGTGAAACACCGAGATGGCAGCCAAGCTAAGGGTAATGGAGATGTGCTGGGCTCTATCTCAGGTCAGGAGGAAAATGATGCTTAATCTCACTCTCAGCCCAATGCCAAAGGCCAAAAATGACAGCCTGCTCTGTGTCCTCCTGGGCTAAACTGAAACTTGCAAAGTGACCTGGAGGGAAGATGGCTCTGTGTTGGGGTCCAGCCCCAGCAGGTCCAGGGGTTCCCAAAGGTGTGGACGGAGTCGGCGAAGAAGGAATGACATGGAGGCAGTGTTCAGTTCATCAGCATAGTTGGGTTCTCTAGCCAGGATCTCCAGCCAAGTTCTATGTTTGATTGTCTTGTTACATGTGTATTTATACCAGTTGATTTTAATCCTATCAATTTCTATTCCAAAGGTTAGGGCGTTTCTTATCTCCATTCCAGGGAGTAAAGATTATGTAGCTTAAGAGTGATTGTTCGTAGTTAAAGTGATTAACTACCCGCCTGGCACTTAGTTAAGGGGTTTTATTCCCTCCCTAACTCCAGGGAAAAATCCCCACCTGGGAAAACAACCTTTCTCGGAGAGGTGACCTTGGTTAAAACACATAGTGCCAAGAAGGGGAGCAAACATATTAAGAACAGTATGCCATATACGCTAGGTCCCTTGAAACATATGCTGTGCAGATGTTTCTTCCCTGCAGCGACTGTGTCAAGCAGCAAGGATGGACCGGCTTCCGGCAGCTCTGGTGATCAGATTATCGAAAAAAGAAAGAAAGGTTGGAGAATTATTGTGACAGCTACATGGCAAGTGGGGGGAAGGGGGCTAGTCCCTTCATGTTCCCCATGGACAAAACTAAAATGTCTAGACACAATCTGTTAGAATCTACAAAAGTTGCTCCCCAGATACCAACTTTTGACATTAAGTATTACCCACTGCACATATATTATATGTAGAATTCACCTGGTGATATATTTTAGTGATGATGAAATATTTATATAGCACCTGGGAAATTTTTTCCTCTATTATATAAGCAATTTAAGTTCATTGTAAAAAAGTCAAACAGAAGGGAATGAACTGAGATATAAAGGTCTTACCCTGATGCCAACCACTCATTTCAACACCCCAGAAATAACTGCTTTTGTTAATAGCTTTTCTATGCAGTCACAAGAAAGTATTGTTTGTTTGCTGATGTTTTTAGACAAATGGGAAGATACTATGCATTCTTGTTTTGTAAATGCTTTTTTTTTTCAGTATATAATAGCATGTGTTGTGTATCTTGCCACATACGGCTTTTGCTGGTTGCATGATACCCCACTTTTTAGGGATGCATGAAGAAATTTTGACTAGTCTCTTAGTAAAAATACCTCCTCATGCCTCCTAATTTCCTGAGAAATAATGGTAGCTCACAAAATAATGTAATGAGTAAACATCATTACATTTGTACACAAGCTCCCCACTAGAATATAAGTCTTATGGTGGCAAAGATCTTGCCTGCTTTGCTCATTGATAAACCCTCAGCACTTAGTGCAGTCCCTGACACATAGTGGATGCCCAGTAAGCACTCATCGGATGAATATACCTGCATGTGTATGTATGTACCTCCACAGGTATTTTAAATTTCTGTATGTATTGACCAATCACCCTCCAAAAGTATTACTTCACCATGTACTCCTATCTATGTTTTGCTTTGTTTTGTTTTGATCAGGTGGGGACTTCATTTTTAGAGCTCAGTGTAATAGAAATAGTGAATGCTTGTGTATTCGTTTTCTGCTATAAAAAGTTACCACAAATTTGGTGGCTTAAAACAACACAAATTTATTATCTCTTGGTTCTGGAGGTCAGAAGTCCAACATGGGTTGGCAGGGCTGTGTTCCTTCTGGAGGCTTAAGGGAAGAATTTATTTCCTTGCCTTTTCCAACTCCTAAAGGCTGCATTCCTTGGCGTGTGGCTCTTCCCACATCATTCCAGCCTCTGCTTCCATAGTCACATCTACTATGAGCCTCTTGTCTCTCTCCTTCCCTGTGATTACACTGGGCTCATCTTGATAATCTAAGATAACCTCCCCATCTTGACATCTCCATCTTAATCACATCTGCAAAGCCCTATTTGCCATGTGAAGGGCATTATCACAGGTTCCAGGAATTAGGTTGTGGATATCTTTGGGGAGCCATTATTATTCTGCCTTCCACAGCTTGGGAGTCAGGTCTGACTTTCAGCATCGTCACTTCAACTGCAGATTCTAACTATGTGTTGAGTCCTGACCTAGCTCACCATGTCCTGACCTAAATCTAAGCAGTATGCTAACTAGCTTGGTGGTCTTGCCCCAGTTACACAGCCTCCCTGAACCGTCATTTTCTCACTTGCAGAACTGGAGAGATTGATACCTCTCTCATTGAAAATTCTGTATGTAGAATGTCTGCAGACATTCCATTCCCTTTAACCAGTCTTCAGGAACGATTCTATGCTGTTTTAATCTTGACAAAATGTAAATAAAATACTGGGTTAAGCAGTAATGAGGTAGAGAAGCAGATTTGCTCTTGTAAACTAGTGTGAATGTGAATTGGTACAGGCTTTTTAGAGGGCGGTGTGGCACTGTGAATGTAATGAAAAGGCTTATAAATGTCTTTTCTCTTTAGCCCAGTAATTATCCATTTCTAAAGTGTACCTTAGGGGCACGGATGAATTTATGCATAAAGATGTTCAGTGAAATGTTATCTATAATACTGGGGCAGGGGGAGTGGAAACTGTCAACTGGAGAAAGAAGATACCTACTAAGAAGAGCTTAGTAGGTGGCTCGCTGGGCTCAAATTTTAAAAGAACAGCTGTTTCTAAACAGGGGCCTCTTATGAAAGCCACAACTCAGGGAGAAGCCTGCACTAAGGGGCCTGCCTCTCACTCTGCCTACACTGTGTTCCTAACTTCTGAGTCAATCCTTATAAAGGAGTTCCTGGAGTCATATTTTTTTTCCTTTAGAATTATTTTATTAAATCATAAATGTACAACAGCTTCTTAACCCTACACACTCACTTAAATTTTTTTAAAGGAAAAACGTTATGTCTTATTACACCATGATCCTGGCTAACAGCTTTTCCAAACTTTGAGAAAAATCTTTTAAAAGGTTTCACATGTTCCCTGAAACTTACAAATTTAACATTATCAAAGAAGGAATGCTTCTACACTCTTACAAAGACCACTAGAAATAAACAACAATTAAAAAGCTAAGAAACTGTCTCAAAGGCATTTTTTTTTTTTTTTTACAACCCTTCCTCCACAGTAAGGTAATGTTATTAAATAATCCAATCCATTCACAAAATGGCTCTCTGCATCTGCTCCGGTGTCTTCTGCCATATCACTGCATACTTATGCATGACTGAGGTAAGAGTTTCCTTAACATTGTTATTCGATCACCTGAAGCTGTTCTGTTGCCTCTGGGCTCTCATCCTCTCCTATTTATACAGTGAAGCCCATGGCAAATAAGAAGCAGCTCAATATCGGCTTCTCCCTCCATAGCCCCCACTTCCTCCAGGACCATAGTTTCCTCTACCATTTGGTCGCCCCATGTTCCTGCTACCACCAAAATTTCCACTCTTCGTTGGACCATAGTTAGATGGTTGCTGGTTATAATTTCCAAAATCACTGTAATTTCCACTTCCGTAATTTCCTCCTCCATAGCTGTCATAACCACCTCCGTAGCCCCCACCCTGGTTGCCATATCCAGGTCCTCCTCCACCATATCCTCCTCTTCCTCCTCCATAACCAGGGCTACCTCCAAAATTGCCACCTCCAGGCCCTCCTCCATACCCATTATAGCCATCCCCAAATCCACGACCACTTCCATAGCCATCAGATCCTCCTCTAAAGTTACTTCCTGGTCCTGGTCCAAAATTTCCACCACCACCTCGAGAGTCTCCAAAACCAAAGCTGCCTCCTCTTCCACTTGTAGAATTTTGAACTTCCTGCATTTCTTGTCTAGACAAAGCCTTTCTCACTTCTGCATTATGGCCATTGATGGTATGGTATTTCTGCAACACAATCTTATCCACAGGATCATGGTCATCAAACGTAACAAATCCAAAGCCTCTCTTCTTTCCAGACTGCCTATCAGTAATGATCTCAATGGTATCAATTTTTCCATATTCTTCAAAGTAGTCCCTAAGGTGATGTTCCTCAGTATCTTCTTTAATCCCACCAACAAACAGCTTCTTCACCGTTACATGAGCCCCTGGCTTTCCAGATTCCTCTCTTGCAACAGCACGTTTTGGCTCAACCACTCTTCCATCAATTGAATGAGGTCTTGCAGCCATGGCGGCATCAGCCTCGGTCACGGATGCAAAAGTTACAAAACCAAATCCTCTTGATCTTTTGCTTGCAGGATCTCTCATTACCACACAGTCTGTAAGTTTCCCCCATTGCTCATAGTAGTTCCTCAAACTTTCTTCTGTGGTTTCAAAGCTCAAGCCACCAATGAAGAGTTTACGGAACTGTACCTTTTCTCTTTCCATCGCGGACTCAGTCGCTTCAGCCCGATTTCCCGCAGCCGAGCGAGATGAGAGAGATCTCCGCAGTCCCACGCGAACCAGACTCATCCTGGCGCTGTGGTGAGAACTGCCGCCGCTGGAGAAACAACAAGGCTAGAGACACGTCCGCACGCTGAGCCTGCGCTGCTGCTAATGCCGCTCCAGCCGTGGCCGCGGCTTTTCTAGACTGGAATCATATTTTGACCAATAGGACTCAGACTTCCCCTGCAGCTATCTCATTAGCACCTTCACAGGCCAATCAGAGAGGCTCCATTCTGACCAATCAGAACAGTGCTTTGGGGACCAATCAAACTGTGATGATTTGCAGTCCTCATTTGCATGAGGATGGACGAATCAGAGACCAGGAACAGAGCCATTTCTCTATAAAAATCAGCTGCCGTAGGGCTCAGCCCACAGGCTTTCTCTTCCACCAGTGGTGGTTGAGGTTCCCTGGCTGGAGCTGAACCGCCAAAGACATCTCAGCAATCCGGAGTTGATGGAATAAAGCTTCCTTCTTCACACACTCCAACTTGGGGATTCCTGTTGACCTTGAATGGTGCAAAGACATTGGTGGAGAAACAACTAAATGTC
>NW_005871552.1:527163-530747 GCF_000147115.1 Myotis lucifugus | reverse complement strand
TGCACAATAAGAAAGTTTGCTGGCTGCTACCATGGATCCCTAGGTTCCAAATCTTTCTTTCCTAATGGCAGGATGGAGAAAATAACATTTGGTTGCCATTGATTGAAGTGAAAATGACCACCACTTAAACTGTTTTTCCCCAAAGAATTTACTGTTTTTTTACCAAATTCACAGCGATTCTCTTTTACTATTCAGAGCTTATGGGTATGGAATAAACTTGGTTAGATGTATTAATTTAGAAAATAAATACCATCTCTTGGTTTTTTACCAACCCTAAATAAAAGTCAGTTGTCCTGTGTTTAGCAGTGCTTAGGTGTAGGTATACTTTAAAAGCAATCGTTGAAACATCCCCAAAACTCCTGACATAACATCTGACAACTGGCTGCTAGGTCATGAGGTAATGTAGGTTTTCCCCAGCTTCCTGCATTCATCCTTTTTGTCATTTCTAAATTGAGGAGAAATAAATATACTACTTATTTTAGCAAACCTCTCATTTAAAAAAAAAAAGCACATTTAGCCCTAAACCGGTTTGGCTCAGTGGATAGAATGTCGGCCTGCGGACTGAAGGGTCTCAGGTTTGATTCCAGTCAAGGGCATGTACCTTGGTTGTGGGCACATCCCCGTATGTGGCGTGCAGGAGGCAGCTGATCGATGTTTCTCTCTCATCGATGTTTCTAACTCTCTATTTCTTTCCTTTTCTCTGGAAAAAATCAATAAAATATTTTTTTTAAAAAAAGAAAACTTTGTGTGGTGAGAGAGTGTGTACATATTTGTAATATAGGGTGTCCCAAAAATAAATGAATACACTTTGAATAATTACAAAGGCAGTATTTATTTAAAAACATTTCATTTTCAAAATTGAGCTATCAGCTGTTAAAGTGTGTATACATTTTGGGGGGAAACATTGTATATATTAAAAGTATATATTTTACTAGAAAGCCCCTGCACAAAAATTTGTGCACTGGCAGGGAAGGGGGGTCCTTCAGCCCAACCTGCGCCCTCTCACGGATCACACTGCCACTCGCCCTGCCCGCCCTGCCCACCCCACCCACCCCGCCCAAGACATGGCAGGCCGGGATCCACTCTGGGGTGGACAGCAGCTCGGATCAAGCTGCCACTCGCCCTGCCTGCCCCACCCACCCCGCCCAAGACATGGCAGGCAGGATCTGGCCTTGGGAGGCGCAGCGGGATCTGCCTGCAGTATGCAAATTAGCCACCATCTTTGTTGGTGGTTAATTTGAATATCTCGCTGATTAGCCAATGGGAGGCATAATGGAGGTATGGTTAATTTTAATCTTTGTCTATTATTAGATAGGATATTACAGAGGTTATTTCTGGATTATGGAATAACAAATGATTTTTATTTGGGCTTACTTATATTTTCTAACAATGAAGGCTGGGGAAAAGAACTTCTACACAGAACAATTCCTTTCATTAAATTAACAGACATTTCTAGATATAGAACAAAAACTACCAAAGGTGTCCCTCTAGTGCAGTGGTTCTCAACCTTCCTAATGCTGCGGCCCTTTAATACAGTTTCTCATGTTGCGGTGACCCCCAACCATAAAATTATTTTCGTTGCTACTTCATAACTGTAATGTTGCTACTGTTATGAATCGTAATGTAAATATCTGATATGCAGGATGTATTTTCATTGTTTACAAATTGAACATAATTAAAGCATAGTGATTAATCACAAAACAATATGTAATTATATATGTGTTTTCCAATGGTCTTAGGCGACCCCTGTGGAAGGGTCGTTCGACCCCCAAAGGGGTCGCGACGTAAGGTTGAGAACCGCTGCTCTAGTGGAAGGCGGTACAGGGCTGATGCGAAACACGTGGTTGAGACTTTATTTGAGATAGCTTATTGTTTCGAGACCTTCTGAGAGAAGCAAGAGCCCTGAAATTAGTAAGCTATTCTACTTACTCAAAACATTCTTGAAGAACAAGAACACTTGGAAGATTGACAATTAACTTTCTCAATTGTAAAGGTCTGGGATCTAAACTTGAATTTCATTCTCCTCTCCTACTTTTTGGTAGCTTGTTTTCTAGGTCCAGGTCTAGGACGCCGGACTTTCATATCCGAGGTACCAGACGAGGTAGATGTCGAGAACCTATGACACGCGAACTCATTTTTTGGGTTGATTTTTCTTTGTTAAATGGCATTTAAATATATAAAGTAAATATCAAAAATATAAGTCTTTGTTTTATTATGGTTGCAAATATCAAAAAATTTCTATATGTGACACGGCACCAGAGTTAAGTTAGGGTTTTTCAAAATGCTGACACACCGAGCTCAAAAGGTTCACCATCGCTGTTAGAACGACTGAAGGCTTGGGGGTGGAGCCTGAGGCTTATAGCGGGTACCTGTCTGGAGTGCTAGCACCGCCCTGTGACTCTACGAATCTTCGCTCCACTCGGCCCCTCTTCGGCTGTGTTCGACTAGCACTCGTGTTCTCGGCTAGGCTCGGCTCTCTTCGGCTACTTTCGGGAGATTCCCGTCGCAGCCTCGGTTCCTCTTCGGCCAGCGCTCGCCTTCTCCGGCTCGGCTCTCTTCGGCTCCCTTCCGGAGACGCTCGTCTCGGCTTCAGCTCCTCTTCGGCAGAGCTCGGCTGACGCTCGTCCTCTCGGGCTCGGCTCTCTCCGTCTGCGTTCGGCCGCGGCCCGGAAGGGCGCCCATGGAGCGGGGACTGTCGGCTCGACCGACGGCTATGGCGCCGCTGCTGGAATATGAGCGGCAGCTGGTGCTGGAGCTACTGGACGCGGACGGGCTGGTAGTGTGTGCCCGCGGGCTCGGCGCGGACAGGCTCCTCTACCACTTCCTCCGGCTGCACTGCCACCCGGCGTGCTTGGTGCTGGTGCTCAACACGCAGCCGGCCGAGGAGGTGCGGCCGCCGGCGCGGGGCAGAGGGGACCCCGAGAGCGAGGGATGGGGGGCCTCCGGAGCGGAAGCAGGCCCGGGCGCAGATGCGAGGCCTCTGAGGGCGGTGCAGGCCCCCCGACGCGGGGATGGGGGAGGCATTGAATGAGGGGCCCTGAGGCAGATGCAGGTCTCTGACTCGGATGCGGGGGGCCCGCGGGGGATGCAGGTCCCTGACCAAGGACAGTGAGAGGGATGGAGGGGCTCTGGGAGGGGTAGGTGAGGTCTGTAGGAGGGTAGGGATAATGAGGGAATCCCATAGTTGGCTATTTACAGCGCTTGCTGGGGTCCAAGGAGTAGGATTGGGGAAAGGGGAGGGAGTGGGGATGGAGGAATCTCTGAGGATATTGGGGGGACGTGAAGATGCTGAGGCTGGGAGAGCCTTGTAGGGAAGAGGAGGGACTAAGAGGTTCCCCAGAGCTGTGGGAGGAGGGCGTGGGGTCAGAGGGGAGGGAGCTGGAAGCCGAGGATATTGGGGAAGGGGGACCTGGGGCTGAGGAGGGGGTCCACCTGGGGCTGGGGGTGTTGGAGAGGTGACAGCCTGGGTCTGACAAGGCTGATGAGCAGGTGGCAGGGAGGAACCGTGTCAGCTGAAAAAGAGTGACCACAGTCTCCATCCCACCTAGGGATCCCCTGTGCTGGACAGAGGCCTTTAGCACCCC
>NW_005871552.1:495056-527063 GCF_000147115.1 Myotis lucifugus | reverse complement strand
TTTCCCCCCCCCCCCCACCCCTACCCCCCCCCCCCGCAAGGCCCCAGTAAAGGCAGCATTGAACTGAAGGTGTGAAGGGCCCAGGGCCCCATGGACATGATGAAATTCCCTCGAGGGCAGATCTTGACAGAACTAATAATCTAAACATTGCCTGGGAAAAGGATCTTCTCACTCGTGCAAACCTGGCTTTGGTGGGAAGTATTTTTTTCTTGGTAGCCGAAGTCTTTTAACTCAGAGTTTGAAAGCCTTTTTTTTAATTGTTATTAAAATGCTAATAACAAGTGCAATGATTCCCTAGTCCGAGCAGTGGTCGGCAAACTCATTAGTCAACAGAGCCAAATATCAACAGTACAACGTTTGAAATTTCTTTTGAGAGCCAAATTTTTTCAACTTAAACTATATAGGTAGGTACATTGTTATTAACTTAATTAGGGTACTCCTAAGGCTTAGGAGGAGCCACACTCAAGGGGCCAAAGAGCCGCATGTGGCTCGCGAGCCGCAGTTTGCCGACCACGGCTAGTGTAAGCCTCAAAACAAAACAAAAACCAGAACAGCCTAGTTAAGTGCAGACTGACTGGTTGATCAGCATAAAGTAGTAACTTGGTTTGTAGTAAATGCATTATTACGTTCGTTACCGCCGAGGAAAGCAGCGTATCATTTTAAATACAAATCCCTGCCACCACATCAAAGCTGCCCCTTGTATTAAACAGCCCACTAATTCAGTTTCATTTGGTTTAGGAGTATTTCATCAATCAGCTGAAGATAGAAGGAGTGGAACACCTCCCGCGCCGCGTAACAAATGAAATCGCAAGCAATGGTCGCTATGAGGTTTACACACAAGGAGGTGTGATATTTGCAACAAGTCGAATTCTCGTGGTTGATTTTTTGACTGATAGAATACCTTCAGATTTAATTACTGGTAAGCATTTGAAATTTTATCATATGTAAATTTGCCTTTTTGGTGTGTGTGTCTGTCCCCTCTGCTAAACTACTCTAAGCTAGAACCCTTGTGTGAGTAGCATTGTATGTATTTTCTCAACATTGTCCTTTTAGCCATTAGCACAATATCTGACACATGATAGATGCTCAATAAATATTTGTGGCCTGAATAAGTAAACAAATAAATGTAAGATTGACTTTTCCTTGTTTTCTAAGCTGGTATTCAGTAAGTAGCGTGCTAATTGGATGGCATTTGCTTTTAGAACCTAATCAGACTTGAAATGTTTGTAAATATTCTTTGTATATTTCCTAAAATATTTGGTTTTCCTCTTTGAAGAGTATTTTTCCCATGATGTGAGTTAGACCAAATAGTTGCTTAATTATTTTGAGAAGAATGGTTTCTAAGCTAGAATTAATATAGAAAAGGAATTATTATTATTATTACTTGTTTTTTTAGAAACCCTTTCTGATTTCCCCAAAACTAATTTAGAGGCTCTACCTCTGTGACCTCAGGTTATCCTGTGCTTCTCATAGCACTCAGAACACCATATAGTATTTGCTTATTTATTTGTCTGTCTGGCTCATGAGAGAACAAGCTTTGTAGGCACAAGGAACAACTTGCTCATCCCAGGCTACCAGTAACTGGGACACAGTAGGTACTAAACACGTATTTGTTGGGTGAATGATGCATGGGTGTACTGTGATCTGTGGTGAACTTTTGGAGGGCAGAGAGACTTAGGAAATTCATAACTGTACTTTCCACTTTGTCTATCATATTGCTCTGAACCTAGGAGACCCTCAAAACATATTTAATGAATAAACATATGAATGAATTCTTTTTATGGCTCATGGTGAGCTGATTGTTATAAGCTGTGGCACAGACCGTGCAGTCAGAATCACCTGACTTTGGTAATACCGCTGCTTACAAGCAAGTTACTTAATTTTTCATTAATTTTTTTCATGAGTCCCAGTTTTCTCATTTCTTAATTGCTTAGTATTAGTGCCTGGTATGTAACAAACACTTAATAAATAATATCAAAAAAAGTATATTGGCATTTTATCACCAGAAATCTTGATAGATCATAGTCTTTTACTGTTTGCTCCTTTCCTATAAGTTGTTTTGTCTTTATTAAGTTGATAAAATGAAAAAAATCTTGAAACTACCACTAGATGTCAGTATTGCTCTTTCAATAATAGTTCAACCTACTTAAGCAATCTGAGTCCAATAAATGTCTAAAGTAGAGCTTATAGGTAGTTTCTAATTAAAAGTTAATTTCTGTATGACCCCAGTTAACTCATCTGTAAATTGGAGACAGTAATACTACCTTCCTTCTAGGATTATTGTCAAGATGAAATGAGATAACTTACGTAAAATTCTTAGCATTGTGCATGGCCCATAGTAAGCATTCTGTGATTACTATGTGTTATGAATGTTCCTGTCCTCAAGCAGTTTAGTGGAGGAGACCGATGTAAAAATATATTTACAGTACAGTATGAGATGAGATCCGAGATGTTATGGGAGCATAAAAGAATTCAGTAGGCTTTTGTGGGATTAAAATTGCCCCCAGAAATATGACCTGCTTGTGTTGTTTTTATTTCTTTTTTTAAAAAGTGGGGTTCTCAGATGGTGACACTTGGTAGGAAAAACTGGGTTTTGGAATCTTTGGTCTCCCATTAATTGTTGGATGACCTTAATTAAGTCGCTTCCCTTTCCTGGTCTCAATAATGCCTACCTCATAGAATTATTGTGAGGATTAACTTAAATAAAACTCTATAAAAGTGCCTAATCCCAGGACCTCGGATATTAGTTCTTTTCTCCTTCCTCCATTGGGTTCCAAAAAAAATGACAGCCTATTAGAGGATAGCATTTTCTTAAATTGAGGTTTACCTTTTCTTTAGAAGTTATTTTTAATTTTATATAATATTTCAATCCAGGTCAGCAAATGTGGCCCAGTAGAGTACTTGGAATACCTCACCTACTAGGTACAGAATCTTTTCTAAGTAGTAAATTAATTATGTACATGTACTGGGGTGATTGAAAATCCTTTGTTTACAAATTCTCAAATAATACTATTAATTTTTACCATATTTGGAAAACAATTTGCTTAGGCAAATAAATGTTAGCTCCATCCACCTTGATCCAAAAGTTAAACACTAAAATAGCAGAATCTGAATTGAATGTATAGAACTACTAGAAGGGGTCATATATTGCAATTGGTGTCATTTTCTAGAAACTAGGAGTGATGACAACTGGGGCAAAATTGTGCAAGTGCATTTATAGCAAATATATGTAACAGTATATATAACAGGATTGGTTTATGTCTACAAGACTGAGAATCATCATAGAATAATTGAGTTTTTGACCCAGAAATGATGTCTGTGCATTCTTATACCATCTCATGTCTGTCCCTAATTTATCACTAATCATACCACAACAAAATTCTGTACATATAGGAAAGATCATCTGGTCCAGTGCTTGTTTTATAAATAAGGAAACATGTATAATTGTCCATATTTTTGTGATTTAAAAGTGTTATCACCACACCCACACCAAAAAAAAATGTATTAAACATACTCATCAAAAGTTTTTATTTTAACTGAACTAATTTACCTCTCAATTGAATACTCTGATTCTGAAAATTGAATTATTTTAATAGGTGTTGCAGATGTTCCCGAAACTTCTAAAATGCAGCCATCATGTGTAGTCCACATCTCATTCACAATAAAAGGAGAATTAGTAACCGACATAGCTTTCAGAAATGCTTCCACTGTGCCAGACATGCCCTACCCCAGGGCCTTTGCTCGTATGATTTCCTCTGCCTGGAACTCTCTTGGCCCACAGAGTCTGCAAGGCTCATCTCCTCATCTGCCTTTACTCATATGACCTCAGTGAGGCCACCCTATCTAAAATTTCAAATCACACCCTTCACACATACTCGCCCTCTTCTGACATATTTTTTTCTCTTCAGCTCTTGCCACCTTATAACCGACTGAATATTTTACTTATTTATATTGTTAATATAAGTGACATAA
This sequence comes from Myotis lucifugus, assembly GCF_000147115.1. NCBI lineage: Eukaryota > Metazoa > Chordata > Mammalia > Chiroptera > Vespertilionidae > Myotis > Myotis lucifugus. The sequence goes on along the minus strand of NW_005871552.1, from coordinate 523,091 downwards.
GGACTACGTGTTTTCTTTGAGGCTATATTCCCAGCCACAGCAGTGCTTGCCCATGCTTAAGGAGGCACTCAAGAAAAATGTGATGAATAAGTGAATGAAACTGAGCCTGAAAACTACGTCTATTCTGTAATTGAAATTTTAATTTCCCCCTTCAGGCATCTTGGTGTATAGAGCTCACAGAATAATCGAGTCTTGTCAAGAAGCATTCATCTTGCGCCTCTTTCGCCAGAAAAACAAACGTGGCTTTATTAAAGCTTTCACAGACAACGCTGTTGCCTTTGATACTGGTTTTTGTCATGTGGAAAGAGTGATGAGGAATCTTTTCGTAAGGAAGCTGTATCTGTGGCCAAGGTAAATAGCCTGATGTGATCAATTTCTGAGGGAATCTGCTGTCATTTAACTTTGCACTTTAATGTAATGTAAAATTTACTGTCATTGGACTTGATACATGCTCGTCAGGTTCGTAACAAGTGCATCCAAATATAAATAATGTATGGTCACTACATTTGTGGTTCTTTTAAAGGGAGAAAGAGATTTGATAGTTATTTTTCTGGTAGCCCCATCAAAACCATCCAAATGCAGCCATGTTATCCTTTCTCATCCACTTAATAAAACTCCCAGAGAGCAATCTAGAGACTCATATACACAGCAGCAGTAGGTGAACTACAGACTCCCACTTCCACTTTGAAAATAACCCATCAGGGAAATAATGCCCAAATTTCAGTAAATTTCTAGGAAAAACAGAAGGCTTCAATTTTCAAACATTTTGCAACCTATGCTAATAGGTATTTTGGTTACACTTGATGGTATTTAAGAGTAGTTGTTTTCTTTTTTTTTGTTTCTTGATTATACCTTATTTTGGGGATCAACAAACTTTTCCTGGAAGGGGCCAGTTTTTAAAGATTTAAGTTTTTTTTTTTTTTAAATATATTTTATTGATTTTTTACAGAGAAGAAGGGAGAGGGATAGAGAGTTAGAAACATCCATGAGAGAGAAACATCGATCAGCTGCCTCCTGCACGCCCCCTAGTGGGGATGTGCCCGCAACCAAGGTACATGCCCTTGACCAGAATCGAACCTGGGACCCTTCAGTCTGCAGGCCGACGCTCTATCCACTGAGCCAAACCGGTTCGGCTAAAGATTTAAGTTTTGTGGGCCATGCGGTCCGTTAGTTCTTCAACTCGGCTGTCCTAGCATGAAAGTAGCCATAGGCAATACATGAACCATGGGCATGGCTATGTCTCAGTAAGACTATTTATAAAAATAGGCTCAGCCCTGGCCGCTGTGGCTCAGTTGGTTGAGCATCATCCAGTGCACCAAAAGGTCGCCAGTTCGATTCCTGGTCAGGGCACATGCCCAGGTTTTGGGTTCGGTTCCCAGTCGCAGTGCATACAGGAGGCAACCAATCAGTGTTCCTCTCTCATATCAGTGTTGCTCTCTCCCTCTCCCTTCCTCTCTCTAAAAATCAATGAAAACATTTTAAAAATATAGGCCCAGGATTTAGCCCAGACTGTAGTTTGCTGACCCCTGCTTTATTTGAATAATTTCCATTCATGGAGGTTAAAAGTATTCCTGAAAACGTTGTCATTTTGCTTGTTTCTTAATTGCATTAAAAAAAATTAGAAAATTAAACAGAGACCAGAAATACATAGCTGTTGAAACTCTAGAAAATATTTGAAAAATATTTGTCTCTTTAGGTTCCATGTCGCAGTAAACTCGTTTTTAGAGCAGCACAAACCTGAAGTCGTAGAAATTCATGTTTCTATGACGCCTGCCATGCTTGCCATTCAGACTGCTATCCTGGACATTTTAAATGCATGTCTAAAGGAGCTAAAATGCCATAACCCGTCGCTGGAAGTCGAAGATTTGTCTTTAGAAAATGCCATTGGAAAGCCCTTTGACAAGGTACTGTATTTCTTTCCTTTTTAAGCACAGTTTGTTATGTTATAATTTTAAAGAATGCCAGTTATTTTAATATTTGCCGTGTTCTTCATAGGAATTTGCTGTTGTTTCTAATTAGATTGGAGGTGATTTAAAGTACAGATAGCTTCTTTGGTTTACCGGAAAGTAATCATTTGTAGTAAAATATGTGGATTGGCATATAAGCACAATTCTGATCTTTTAGTGATTATCTCATTTTAAATATAATTAAGAGGAGCATAAATAACCTTTTTGCTCTTAAATGACAGCATTAGGATATCTACAGGTAGAAGAGTTTTACATAAGACTGCTTCAGAATGTATAATCTCTTGTTTAGAGTAAGAATAATTTGGATGAGTTTTCATTAGTGAGGAATGTGAAATTTGTTGCCTTAAAGTTACATTCTGAATTGAGAAAATGGTAAGACTTTAGTTCAAGGATTTTTTTTTTCTAATTTTTTTATCATAGGTTAATATTAATACAGATAGGTAAATGTCTGAGACTGAATTGTAGATCCGTAAAATGCTCACTTTTTAAGGATTCCAGGCACCTTTTTTTTTTTTTCATATTTTGGTAGACTAAGTTCCTTTCTTTAAAATTCTAAATCAGTTTCTTTGTCACTGGGAGTAATACAGAATAGTTATAAAAAAGGAAAAATTTAAATCCTCATTTCTTTGATCCCCCCCCCAAATAATCATATCTTTTACTGTGAAGTAATGATACATAAAATGAATTTCCTCTGTTATTAAAGTAAAGCTTATTATAATTTAGTGTGTGGTGAAACCACACACACACACAAAAACCCTTCACATTCTTTTAATAGAATGTCTATATCCTAGAAAAACAAAACATAGTCTAATATGTTTTGCACTAAATTTCTGTTTAACATCCCCTGGCTAGTAACAGTCAAAGCATTGTTTTAGGTATTCTTTTAGTAACCAAACTAAATATAGCTATAACATGTATCTTGTTAGAAAATTTAACTTTTATAGATGATCTTACAAAAGAGACAGGCATTACATGTCCCAGTTTGTCTAGAACAGTTCCAGAATCTGCCAGTTATTATGGAATAATTATTAATAGTATCATCTCATTTTTATAAGAATCCTAGTTTGGACAATAACTTTGTTAGATAAGATGCCATGTAGTGATACTGCTTCTATGTCATGCTGCCAGTATTATCCTTTTTAGTTACAGAGTCAGTTTACGAAGGAAATGTTCATGTGTATAGTTGTGGATATGTAGATATCTGCACTGTATTTACAGTACATAAAGTTGTTGTGTGTTTTAGGCAACTTTTATTATCTTAAAAAGCAATCAAGCCCGGCTGGTGTGGCTCAGTGGTTGAGCATTGACCTATGAACCAGAAGGTCACGGTTCGATTTCTGGTTAGGACATACACCCGGATTGTGGGCTCGATCCCCAGTGTGGGGTGAGCAGGAGGCAGCCAATCAATGATTCTCTCTCATCATTGATGTTTCTATCTCTCTCTCCCTCTCCCTTCTTCTCGAAATCAATAAAAATATATTTAAAAAAATTCAAATTTAGTCAGTTTGTTAATTTAACAATTTAGTCAATTTAACAGTTTAGTCAGTTAGTAATTTAACAATATTTTCCCATTCATGAATCACACTAAAAAAATTAAAAAAGCTAAGATCTTTTGCACTAACAAATTAAGGTACAGTTATTTAATTTAATGCCATGTAGTTTCCCTGGTTTATGCCCTCTGCTCCACTGTCCAACTGGACCCCACAACTTATCAATCCAGGATAAGGTCACAGCTGAACTTGGCAGACATTGAATGTCTGAGCTACATGCTTTGACTCTTCCTAAAAATAAATCATTGATTATCTGATGTTTATCAGGCCTTTTCTCTTCTGACTAAAACTGTACATATGGACAATTATGAATTGACTCTATCTGATTATAAAGATTCTACTGATGAGGCGCTCTGCATTGTATTTGAAAAATTAAACATTTTTAGAATCTTATGAACTGAAATTTCTACCCACTTCCTTGGAAGATAATATTTTGGATATTTTTATTGTGATAAAATATACATAAATCATTTTAACCATTTTTTAGGTATATAGGGGATGATATTTTTGAAAGTATAATCTGTATTAATAATAGCTATATGGAACATATTCTAGCAATACTAAACCTTATTCTTGTTTTAGACAATCCGCCATTATCTGGATCCTTTGTGGCACCAGCTTGGGGCCAAGACTAAATCCTTGGTTCAGGATTTGAAGATACTACGAACTTTACTGCAATATCTCTCTCAGTATGATTGCATCACATTTCTTAATCTTCTGGAATCCCTGAGAGCAACAGAGAAGGCTTTTGGTCAAAATTCAGGTGGGAGATAAAAATACTAATATTCTCCTCGGAGCTGATTTGAATATAGTTCTGGGTTTTGTTGAGGAATCAGGTGTGGGGAGTGCTATATTCACCTACATGATATACTAAGGCTTCAAATTACATTTTACATTCCTAGCGCAAGGATATAGGTTTTATTGATAGCTAATGTTCCCACCTACTTAACTTCTGTTCTCTATAGTAATAAATATTCATATCCATTCTGGGCAATTTTATTTCTAGAAAAAAAAATCTGTATAATACAAGCAGTTCCCAACCTAGAAATAGCTTGCATTCTGGAAGGTTAGTTGTTAAGAATTTAAAATTCATTTTCCCTGCAGAAACAGTTAGGCAGTATGGGGTTTCATCAGCTAGAGTGCTGAAGACCAAAGATGAGATATTTGTAAGGAAACATAGCATGCGCATATGCCTGGGCACTGTCTTGCTTTGCTATCAGTGACATCCTTCCCTTACTCTTGTGGCCTAGGCCAGTGATTTTCAAAGTATGGCCCATGGGCCCCTGAGGCCAAGACTTAATAGGATTCATAATTTTTACTGCTTCCTCAGGGACCTTCTTGAGTGATAAACGGCAAATGCATCGAAATGAAGAATGCACTGATGGTTAGTACACTTTGGTTCCACTGCCTTGATGGTGCTTAGGCACCAGCAGTGTTACGTACTAACGCTTTTGCTCCGTCATAGGAAATGTCGATGCAGGGGGGAAAAGTCAAATAATAGTATTATTATGAGAAAAGTTGTATTATTATGAAGATAGACCCCGTGAAAATATGTTGGGGTCCCCCAAGAGCCTATAGGCCACACTTTGAAAACCACTGTTCTAACCAAACCGTGATAGAGGCCACAGGTTCAGAGAAGAACAAGATGGCAGCCAGGTGTATATATAGATCATGGAACCGTGAGAGATTCTTTAAAATTTGAAGGTGTTTTTTTTTTAATTCTTTATATTAGGTTGGCTGTTTCTTGACTCCAGCACCTCGATGTTTGTAAATGCTCGAGCAAGGGTTTATCGTGTTCCAGATGCCAAAATGAGTAAAAAAGGCAAAATGTCGGAAAAAGTGGAGATTAAAGAAGAGCAAGGTATCTTGTAGGCTTGAGTCTTTAAATGTGTCTTTTATTTCAGTATTTGGTGTGGAATTGCTTATCAGTTTACACTGAAATTTTAAATCCTTTTTGGCCATGTGAAAATGTGTACCTGTCTGTTAAGTGTAGGTTATATGTAACATATGTAATGTACGTTAAAAGTATTCACCACGGCAAAAAACAAACAAAAGAAAAACGTATTCACCATGGCAAATCCTTAGAATCCATAATCCAGGAGTTCCAAGTAACAAATGCCAAGTATCAGTCGAGTGTATTCTTACTGCTACAAAAGAAGTATAGATTTTTATTTTAACTTCAGAGTAATTACTAGTTGGGGCACTTAAAGTCTTAGTGGGACATTTTAACATCCCTTTAGTTTTTAGAGAACATAAATGTACTAGAATGAGGCAAATATATATTTTATTCCAATATAATTAATATCATTAAGTTTTTAAAATTAAATTTATTGGGGTAATATTGGTTAATAATATATAAGTTTCAGGTGTACAATTCCATAATACATAATCTGTATACTGCATTGTGTAGTCTCCTTTCATCACCATATATTTGACCTCTTGCCCCTCTGATAACCACCATACTGTTGACGGTGTCTATAAGTTTGTTTATTTTGTTTGTTCATTTGTTGTTTTCTGTTTTATATCCCACGTGTGAGTGAAATCATATGATTCTTGTCCTTTTCCATCTGACTTATTTTACTGACATGATACTCGCAACCTACACCAAACTAAAAAGTTTCTGCACAGAAGAAACCAACAGAACAAAAAGGCAACCAACTGAATGGGAAAAGATATTTGCAAACAGTATCTTTGATAAGGGGCTAATATCCAAAATATGTAAAGAACTCATACAGCTCAACAACAAAAATCATTGGTTTCTTAAGGCATGGGATAAGGTTACTGCTTACTTTCTGGTTCAAAGATCTCTTTTAAAACTTAAACATATTAGTGTTGTGAAATAAAAATTTGACTGTGTCTAATTCTATTTTATGTTCAGGATTGTGAAAATCATGGGGATTTTAGAAACAGTGAATACTGTTCCTTTCTACTGATTGTTTTGTATAGCAGGTCATATATAGCATCACAATTGACAGCTAACACAGACTTACCTCTTATTAGTGACCTTGAATATCACTTTCTATCAAGGCATTATGAAATTTGTATTAATGTTGGTCTGAAGTGCCTTTGATTTAAACCACAAGGAGACTTCTTTCAAGGAAACAGATTCTCCCTGGCATTAAGGAGGAAGCCCAAAGGAATGGGCTTATGGAGTGATGCTTGTGTTATCTATTGATTTGAAAATCTTCAGAATACTTCGTGAGTAAAAATTCTCACATAGAATGAGATTATCTTTTATTTCTTTACAGAAACAAAAAAGGAACTGGTCCTGGAAAGCAACCCAAAGTGGGAAGCACTGACTGAAGTACTGAAAGAAATTGAAGCAGAAAATTCGGAGAGTGAAGCCCTTGGTGGTCCAGGTAGGAAAAGGAAGATGCTGACATCTGCTTTCAAAATCAAGCCAATGAGTCTTTTTTATTAGCTCTTTAAAAATAGCTTACTACTTTGTTTATAAAATGTAGGAGAGTAACTGCCAAATGAACACAGAAATATAGCAGCAGTCCCCTATCTGTATGACTTTCTCCAGGTTAAATCACTATGTATTCATGAAAGCAGGTTCTTTTACTGGTTGGGTTCCCAGGAATTCTATTTAAAGACACAGCTAATCTCCACATATATATTTACCAGGCTTGAAATCTGGAATCCCCAAGGAGCAAGCTAAAGGGTCTTATGTTTTATTTTCTCAGCAAGTATCTTCTCAGGGAAGCCTAAACTATTATATAGGGTGACATTGACTTAGCCTTACAAAAATTCCAACTTTTAGGGCTGCTTTCTTCAAACATGAGTATACTAGATTAACATAGACTAAGCCTGGCCTAAATTAAAAAAATAAAACCAAACAGAAAATAAAAGAAAACTAGATTTTTAAACTAATTGAGTCTTTGAAATCCTGCAAAGCAATAAAGGCAAGCATACAATCCTTTTATTAGTAAATGTGTTGGTGATATTATCCCAGACCAAAGTCACACATGCTCAACTAGAAAAATAAAAAATATACAGAAAAAAGAGAAGGCAAAAAATTGTGTCTGGCAGCCATGTTATTAACATTGGCATTTATTAACAATGTTAGTAACTTTGGCACAATTCCTTCTAGCCTTCTTTTCCTGTATCTTCTATTTCACATTGATAAAGTCATATGTAGATGAAATTTCTGGATTTAGAATTGATGAGTCAAATGATACTAACATTTTAAAGTTCTTGAAACATATTACCACATTGATTTACAAAAAGTTCTTATCAACTTTCATTTCTTCTAGCAGTATAAGAGTTTATTTCTTTTTCACTTAGGTAACAATGACTAGAGAGTCTATCTACTTGTGTGTATATGTGCACATCCTATATAATAAAAAGCTAATATGCAAATCAACCGAACAGCAGAACAACCGGTCGCTATGACGTGCACTGACCACCAGGGGGAGCGTCGCTCAATGCAGGAGTTGTCCCCTGGTGGTCAGTGCGCTCCCACAGGGGAAGTGTCGCTCAGCCAGAAGCCAGGCTCGCCAGCAGGCTTAAGGCTGGTGAATGCAGAGGCAGTGGCAGGAACCTCTCCCACCTCCGTGGCATCGCTAAGGACCCCTTGGGGGTCCCGGACTGGCACAGGCTGGGTTGAGGGAGGCTCCCCGCCCCCCCGCCCAGTGCACGAATGTCCTGTACCGGGCCTCTAGTGTAGGTGTAATTTATCAATTTGATTGGAGAAAAATGTTATCTTGTTTTACGTTTTGATGTTTGATAAGTTCAGTATTTTCTCAAATGCATTTCCTCTTTTGTCCTAGTTTTCTTTGCCAACTTAGGCTATGTCCTTAGTTTATATCATCTTTTACACAGTAAAGATACTAACATTTATCATTGTTGCATAACGTTCTTTTTTTGTCTTTTGTTTTTTAATGCACAGTGTTTTATTCTTATAGAGTCGGTCTTAACTTATAGATATCGATCTTCCTGAGATTTTTTCTGTTGCTTTTAAGCCTAGAAAATCATCTGTAGCCAGACAGATGAAAAAGAGTCACCTTTTTTAAAAATAATTTAATATTTAACATTTGACTCTGTAATCCACTTGGAATTTATTTTGGTGTATAAGATTCTCTGGGAATTATTAATTAATAAGAGATTTTTAAAAGCCTCCATTATACATTAATCTTTCATAAGATTAAATATTTCTGGCTTCAACTTAAAGTTTTACATGATCCTGCATCTAAGACCCTTTTTAAACAAATTATAAATGTTCTGTCTTTAGCACCAAGAGATAAAATGTGTCTTCCTTGTGAGGAAAGGGGTGAGGGGGCCCATGGGGAATAGTGACATAATATTGTTTTCTAATTTTAGGTCAAGTGCTTATTTGTGCAAGTGATGACCGAACGTGTTCCCAGCTAAGAGAGTATATCACCCTGGGAGCCGAGGCCTTCTTGCTGAGACTCTACAGGAAAGCCTTTGAGAAGGAGAGCAAAGCTGAAGAAGTGTGGGCGGCTTTCAGAAAGGAGGATGGTGCAAAGAGAACTGTGAAATCTAACAAAAGACCCAAAGACCCCCAAAACAAAGAAAGAGCTCCTACCAAAGAACGGGCTCTCAAAAAGAAAAAACAGAAGTTAACGTTAACTCAGATGATGGAGAAACCTGAAGAACTTGAAGAGGAAGGGGATAGCAAAGAAGGATACCCTAGAGACTTATGCAGCAGCCCAGAGAGCTGCTTAGAAGAAATCAAGCAGGAGGAGTTTGATTTAAACTTGTCATCGGATGCCGCTTACGGAATTCTGAAAGACCCCCTCATCATCATCCACCCACTTCTGGGTTGTAGCGACCCCTATGCCCTGACGAGGGTACTCCACGAAGTAGAGCCAAGATACGTGGTTCTGTATGACGCAGAGCTAACGTTCGTGCGTCAACTCGAGATTTACAGGGCAAGTAGGCCCGGGAAACCGCTCAGGCAAGTTATAAAGAGTGTGGAGTGTGAACTGCATCTTGAAGGCTTCACATTCACAGTTCTTTAGGATTTAGCACCGAAACTATCCCTGTTGCATGTGGGTTTTCTTATCTTTCACATTCTGTTGTTATGTGTTGGTTACATTTATGAAACCTTATTTTGCTCTCTGATGAATCTGGGAGTGTGCATAGGAAGGATATCCAATGTAGCATGACAGTGAGTCCAGAGGACTGCTCGTGATCTCATTACTTGCTGCTCTGTTATGTTCCATATTCTTTATGCACTGGTTTGTACCTTATGGGGTGCTCTATCTAAACAAGTCTAGGAAATTTATATCCTGGCTTCTCCCCAAAATTAATGTCATTATGACTCAGCTAAATAATTTCAGTCTTCTAAAATGTCTTTCTTATAAATTTTAAGAAGTGACTCTGAGTTACATTCACATAAAACTAAAGTATTTGAGGAATTATTGTGCCAAGTTTTCTTGAGTTTCAAGAAATAATCAGGCGAACAATCTACAGAAATATCAGATGAGAAAATGATGCCTCCCAAAGAATATAGTGTTCTGGCTCTCCAGTTATCTGAGGGGAAATAAACAACAAAATTAATATCCTGAACACAGTCTGAACCACAAAACAGAGCCAAAGAAATTTTTTCTAGCAGTTTAACGAATGCAGCCTTTCAGAGTAGAGATGAATGGAGGAAGTGGATCAGAAATAATGCAGAATGAAGAGATTAGATGAAGCTGGTAAAATAATTATAGGCTGGTAAATTTTTCATACTTTGCCATTGATCAACTTTGTAGATAGCTTGTCGGTTCTTTGTTGCCTGAGAATAAAATCGTGTGATATTTGCAAACAAAATGTCAGAATCAGAAGGAACCTGGGAATTCAGCTGCTCACTGTGTCAGAGGGAAATGGAAGCCCACAAATGGTGAACGACTTCCCTCAGCCATGTGGCACATTCATGGAAGAGCTAAGGTCTCTGGACTCATTGTCCAGTGGTCTCTTCCCTGTTCACACTTCAAAGAATCTAGGAAGGTGAAGTCTAAAAGAAAAATCGAGGGCTGCAAAAGGGAAATATCTCTGATAGAAGGTGCAGGAAAGGGACAGAAACGGTGCTTAATTCATCTTCATAGCAATAAGCAAGGTAGAAAAGCAGACCTTTTCTAAAAGAAAAGCATATATCAAGTTATTCCTTGAGGAGCCTGTTGTAACCCATATGTCTTCAGTGTCTGTGTGCTTATGTAAAATGTGCGATGACTCAGCGCTGTTAAGACATGAAGAAGAAAGAACTGAGAAATTGCTTGTGAAGATAAAGTTCATATAGATTTCATTTGTTTACTTCTCACTAACATGCACTTTCATAAGCTGCTTTTTACGACGACTGTCCAACTTCTTAAATGCTTGTTTGGCAGAGATGCAAAGAAACATTGAAAATAGAGAAGCCACTGAGATTTTGTGTTTTCTGATTTGTTTGTAGATATAAGGAAAGAATTATTCTATCCCTCTCGTTCTATTTCACTGTTTACCTAAACTCTGTTCTTCCTTTGGCAAAAGAAAAGACCCATGTGGCAGTGAGACCTTTAACAGGTGGGGTTCAGGCAGCTAAATTTCAGTATGGTTAATGGAACTTGTATCCTTAGTCCAATATTTACTATTTGAGCACTTCAGGTTGCTGATTTCAAATGCTATGCTCTTCCTTTCAGGGATTACAAGTTACGTCTTTGCAATCTAAAAGAGTTCTGTCCTCACTTGCAGGGTTTACTTTCTCATATACGGAGGTTCGACCGAAGAACAACGTTATCTCACTGCTTTGCGGAAAGAAAAGGAAGCTTTTGAAAAACTCATCAGGTAATGCATAGACAGTAGGAAAGCAGGGACTCTATTGGAAAGGCTTCTCTGGGCAGGGCAATGTCTAACAGCCCTCTGGGAGGATGGAGAGGAGGAGAGGTTGGGGAGGATCACATGTAGGTAAACCCATCTCCAGTTGCTTTTCAGTGCTTTCATAGGATATTAGAAATGTGCCTGTAAAGAAATATAACTAAAATACTGCTTTTCTAAGGTATATGTTCTTAAAACTCTCTCTTCCTCTCCCCATGCACAAGATTTCTCCCATTCCTTTGAACTATGATTTTTTAAAAATCCCTGTACAATTTGCATTGTCTGTGGTGCGTGACTGCTTGGCTATTTACTGGGAAATACTTTTTACATCCAGGTCAGTTTAGATCAGTAGATTGCTCTGGGAAAATATTTTTGAAAAGGTGTGATCTTTATCTGAACATAAGTGTATGCTTTTGAGAACGAGTGTCCTACATATCTCGTCCTACGAGTGTTCTACATCTAAATAGAAAAGGCTTCTTAGTTTAATATAAGGAAAATGTTTGTCAGTGAGATATTCACACACTGGATGGTGCCGGGGTTCATGTCCCAGCATCAAGAAGGGTTCAGGAATCTGGAAAAGGCTGCACGCAGATGACATAGGAATCCAGAGACTATTAAAGAGCCCGGAGACAAGTTATAATTTTGAAAGGCATTGGGGGTCAGAGGACCTTCAGCTAAAGGAACTGAAGACTTCCTCCTTGTCTAGGACCCTTGCTTTTATTAACACAATTTGTCCTAAGGCAAGGTGGAGGTAATACACTTCAAAGGGTAAGGTTTCAAAGGGTACAGAGTCCATTGTCAGTTTGGGGAATAGCCTACGGCTATCCAGGTGTTTGGCCAGTAGGAGGCAATAACATGTAGATTAAGATGCCCTTTAACTGTCTGGCAGCCACAATCAGTTTACTATTCAGGTTTGGGGAAATGCCTTTAGCCATTCCCAACAGGTGACTACATGTGTGACTCAACCCTGTTGAGTTCCCAAGTTTCATCAACCTTTTGATGAAACTCTTGAAATTATGACATGCTGGAATTGGTTCCTGGCAGGATGGCTACCTCTCACCCCTGGTAGTGTTTGAGAAATCTGATAACCTCCCACCAGGGACATTGTCAAGGAGATCACAGCTTGGTGAGGGAAAATGGATCAAATGATCCCATTAGGGGCCTCAGAAGCCAGGGCAGGGCTGGACAGGGCATCCTGGAGTTGAGGCAGAGAAAAGGTTAGACCAGAAGAGACTATGACCTGAGCTGAGAATAACGGCTATACCCATCTTCCAGGCCTCTAACATTGGCAGTGTATCAATGGCAGTGAGAAGGCAGAGACCCTTTTTCGTGGTAGCTAGCCTGCCAGGGCCCTGGGCAAAATTTCAGAGTCGACAGCCATCCTCCAACACTGGCTGTGGACTCTCAGTATATGCATAAAATATATACAGACCCAGTTTGTCCAGGGGTGTTGAGTGAATCAGTGCCATTGAGTCCCCATGGAGGGGCTCAGCATACCACGTGGATATATCTTTTCCCTCCTCTGTGATTGTGACATGCCTTATTCATGGAGTCTTCCAGCTTCTAGTCATACAATTATTAGTCCTTTCAGCCTATGGAAATATATTTTCTATTAACATGTTTTGTGGAATGGTTTATATGGTATGTGTTTGGGGGGTTGCACGTTTTTTGAAGAAGTACTTCAGAAAGAGTTATAACAAACTAGGTATTATATAGACTATCTGTTCTTGGTCCAAAGTTTTTAGTGCCTCTGTGTCTTCTATATCTTTACTTTCCCAAGATTCAGTCAACAGATATTTATTGAGCATCTATTATGTGCCAAGCCCTGTGCTTATTTTAAAGTGCTTAAGTTACAGCAGTGGTGCAGAAAATGTCTCTGCCCTCCAAGAACTTGTCCTCTAGTGAAAAAGACAAACATTAAATAATTAAGCATTCAATGAATATTAAAATAAATTGACACGTGCAGAGTGTTGCAGGCTATGAAGGTAAAAGAGATGGGTGTAACAAGAGAGTGTGTCAAAGAGATCTAACCCAGTGTTAGACTAGGGACATCCTCACTGCAGAAGTGATCTTTAAGCTGATACATGAATGTGTGCTAGTCGCTAGGTAGACGAGGTGGACAGGGGGTTGTGTTGACCAAGGGTGTGTATGAAGGTTCAGAGGTGCAAGAAGGCTGTTGAAAGATTTAAGACCTGACTCCAAAGGCAGTGAGACACCATTGAAGAGTTCTAAGTATACTTTTAAAGGCTCCCTCTGGCATCAAACTGAGGAATGGATGGAGCAGGGAAAGTAGTCAGGAAGCTATTGCAATTGTCTGAGAAGGTGGTAGCCAAGATCCAGTTGATGAGGAGAGAGGAACAGATTTAAGAGAGATTTAGGAGATGGAGTCAGAGAACTGGTGATCCTGGATGTGGGCTGGTACCTTCTAAACATTCCTTCTTTCTTTTTAAAACATCCTTTGCTTACGGTTTCTGTGATTAAAGTAAGTGCCACCACGTTACAAATGAGCACATAAAGCTAAAATATTCAGATTAGGTTACTCACATTGGTCTTCCTGTTGAGGATCCCCAAGACTACCCTAAGGCTCGGTGATTCACTAGAAGGACCCACGGGTATCTCACACAGTTACGGTTTATTACAACAACAGGATACCCATGACAATCAGCCAAGGGAAAGAGCACCTGGGGCAAAGCCCGGGCAGATCCAGGCATAGGCTTCTGGGTGTCCTCTCCCAGAGGAGTCACACAGCCGAGCTTAATTCTCCAGCAGCAGTGCATGACGGCTCACGCAGTGTTGTCCACAGGGGAGCCCAGCTGAGCATCTTTATTGAAGGTCAGTCTCACAGACACAGAGTACCAACCTGACAGACTCTACCCCTGAAGCAAAAACACATTTTAGCATAAAGCATCTGATCCAACTGGTGCTGTGTGGCCCCAGGCCTCAGGCATACAGAAACCAGGCAGAATGCTCCAGGGGCTCAGAGCTCATCTCCCAGAAGCTGGCCACGGGCCAGTCCCCAGGAGACGGGCCTTTCTTAGGAATGTGCAGGGTTTGAGCAGCCCAAGCCTGCTGAGTTAACACTTCCTGCACAGTGCTGTCGCCTGAGGAGCCCCATCGGGTGTGGGGAGGAAGGTACTGAGGAGGTGAGTTTTTATGCCCCGGGCTTCCTTCATGAGGCTGCCTCTTCTCTGGTACAGCAGGGAGAAGAGTACTTTAGCAGATTGTAGCACGGTATTGGGGACCCCAGGTCCTTCCTGGTTTATGTAAGTAATTCTGTAGATAGAGGGCTCGGTGATGAGGTGTGGATAAGCCTGGCGCTTACTGGAAATCTTACTCAGCAGAACCCGGAATGTGGACTGTCTCCTACATTTCAATCTATACAATAGTCTCCATTGCAGATGTTAATGTAATTTTATCTAAGGTCTGGCATAATTTTCTAAACTCTCTCAATGGTGATTGTCTACTTATTATAAGTTAGATCTTCCCATATTAAATAGCAGAGAGTAATACTATTTAGAATCTTAAAATACTTACTTTCTCAGAAAACCTGGGGAATTTGGGAAGTGTTTGTTTTGAAAAGCAAAATATATGTGAGGTGCATTGCTGAAAGGGCATTTGCACTGAACCTGTACTTGGAGAAAAATTTAATGTCAGAGTCAGATAATGTGCTTTTGCCAGGACCTCCTTCATGGGTGATGTAAGAATAAAAGCAGTGCGACTATTTAAAATAGCCAGAGAAGAATGAATCAAGCAAGCGAGCTGGTGATGAAAAGATTGTTTGATGGGACTGCAGATGAGTAGATTACAGATGAGTAAAGAGAAAAAAGATTGCACTTCTAAGTATTTATAATAAAATGCTCCCTGGATCGGAAAATTAGTAATAACATTCTGAGTACACATAGTTTTGGAAAGGTCACTGCTTTTCAAAGGAAAGGGGCAAGATTATCTGAAATGTTACAACTAGAAAATATGATCACAAAATGGTTAGCATGAGGGCTTGAGTAAAGGCCCATTGGAAGAGACTTCAGTTCAGCGCCTCCTCCCTATATTGTCATGTACAAGCAATTCACGCATCACTGAAGATGTTGAAGGGAAAATAAGAAACTTCAGTATTTTAGATTAAATGGAAGTAAGAATCTGAATTTTTAAATTATTTTGTGTCTGTCACAGAGAGTACTTGAATAATTATGTAAATGGTGAAAGCAAGGGACTGAATATAATTATGGCAGATTTCTGTTAAATTTGAGAAGACAATATTTTCCTCACAGCTGTGGTTTCAGGACTATATTTTTTCTCAGACCCAGTTTGCAGTTATGTTATAACATTTAATGGTAAACTGGCTGTTTTATTTAACAATATTGATTGAAACAGTTGTGGAATCACTTAAAAGTAATCTTCAGTTTTTTAGCATAATCATGGATGATTAGGGGGTAAGGTTACCACATTATAAGAAAAGTACACTTAGGTCTGGCCAGTATGACTCAGTTGATTGGGCGTTGTCCTGTGCACCAAAAGGTTGCTGGTTCGATTCCCTGTTCGGGCACATGCTTGGGTTGTGCAGGAGGAGGCATGCAAGAGGCAGACCATCACTGTTTGTCTTTCATCGATGTTTCCCTCCCTCTTCCTTCCTCACTCTCTAAAATCAATAAAAACAGGTTAAACAAAGAAAAGTGGACTTATAATAACAGCTAACCTTTTTTATAGTACTAACTATGTGACAGGCCCTGTTCCGAGTGCCTTACATAGAATCCTTGTAACAGTTTTTTGAGGTAGGTTTTATTATCCCCATTTTACAGATGAAATCGAGACACTGAGCCATTAAATGACTTGCCTAAGATCACACAGACAGTAAGTGATTTCAAATCCAGGAAATAAGGATTCTCCAGAGTCTGCACTGCACCATGCTGTCCCGCCACTCACAGATTACAAATCCATCAGGAGAGGGGAGTGCTCCCAGGTGTGATGTGCAGCTTAGCCAGTGTAAAGAATAGAAAAAAAGAGAGAAAATCTCAATGTTAACCCAAATGTGAAAGAAAAAGAAATTTAAGAGCAATAATTTTTTTGAATGATTGGTTCTTTGTCCTCAACTAGAGTCTAGTAGATACAATGGAACGTAATGAGCGGCTGCCAGAGCCATTGTCATTGTAAAGAATTTTCCAGCAGGCAACACTTGGCACTGGTATTGAGGATAAGGAGGAAAAATTGAACCGGAACTGCTGTCTAACACCTTGCGTCTAAAATGATGTACTGATTATAACTGTGCGTTTGTATATCGTTTCAAATAGAATGGAAATTAAAATTATAATATCTATTCTTCAGTGCTATCATTTAGTGGTACCCAGCTCTAAAATCTCCTTTGTCATCCAGAGTGGTTGGGGAATTGGTCCATCTGGTTTCATTTCCTTTCGTTTGGAAAGTCTTTGCTGTTTAACCCTTGTTGAAATTATTAGTTAATATTGAAGATTGCTCTTCTGTTTCACCTCACCCTCGTCTCTTTTAGTGCAGTTTGTTCCATGTTCTCCCATCTCTCATGGTTGCTTTGTTTCCTCAACTCAGTAGGAAGCCCTACAGGGAAGAGAACAGCCTTATTGTTCTTGTCTGTCATATCTTGTACTACTTGGACACAAACAGTACTTGCTGTTTCAAGGCCCTGGCCAGTTTGGCTCAGTGGATAGAGCGTTAGCCTCCAGACTGATGGGTCCTGGGTTTGATTCCAGTCAAGGACACATGCCCAGGTTGTGGGCTCAATCCCCAGTAGGGGGCATGCAGGAGGCAGCTGATCAATGATTTTCTCTCTCATCATTGATGTTTCTTTCTCTCCCTTCCTCTCTGAAAAAAAAAAAAAAGAATATAACGTACTTTTTCTTTGGTTATAGATGATTTTATCATGGTTGTAGTTCCTGATTACAAATCTTTGTTATGAATGTGCAGTTGTGTTGATTTAAGCAGTATAAGGTACTGAGCTCCCTTGAAGACAAGAATTATCGTGTAACTATCTTTGCATCTAGAGTACCTAGCACAGCACATAGGCACACTGATAAATATTTTTAAATAAATGCACCAGTGAGTGAATCAGTGCTGAGATGCTGATTTTTTTTGTTTAAATCTCAGTTGGAAATTTGCTTTCTTGAATCAACCCTGATTTTTTCCTTTAAAATTGAGTGATTAATGGTTTTTTTTAAAATCGGAGTTCCATTATGTATATTTTATTTTCTAAAATCATTGATTTTTAACCATCCCTATTTATGATTACTCCCAAAGTATCCTACATAATAAAACCCTAATATGCAAATCAACTGAATGGCAGAACAACCAGTCACTATGATGAGCACTGACCACCAGGGGGCAGACGCTCAATGCAGGAGCTGCCCCCTGGTGGTCAGTGCGCTCCCACAGAAGCCAGGCTCATGGCTGGAGAGCGCAGCGGCGGTGGTGGGAGCCTCTCCCTCCGCCGTGGCAGCACCAAAGACCCCTCGGTGGATGTCTGACTGTAAGCTGGCAGGCAGACATCCTCCAAGGGGTCCCAGACTGTGAGAGGGCACAGGCTCAGCTGAGGGACACCCCTACCCCCCCCCACCCCCCAGTGCATGAATGTCGTACACCCGGCCTCTAGTTGGAATATAAATTATTTAAATTATTTTTAATGCTCAATAACATATTAGCATGTTTTTTGATTAAATGTTTCAATAATTTATCTGCAGTGTTTTTACATGCTTATTTCATGTCTGAAAGTGCTTAAAGAACGTATAAAATAGAAAATAAACAGCAGCTTTTTTAACTCTGGGAGATGGGAAGTAGTACCCAACCAAAAAATCGTTTTCTTGTCCATCACTTGTCTGGGCATATTGACTTCTCAAGTATTTCTTGTATTCTTTTTTACCACTATAGTCATGTTGGTCATTTTCTATATTATAAGTTACAAAAGATGAAAGTCTGGAATTTCTAAATTAATTCCAAAATGTTTAAAGTGTTTTTCTCTCGCAGGGAAAAGGCTAGCATGGTTGTCCCGGAAGAAAGGGAAGGCAGAAGTGAAACAAACCTAGACCTGGTAAGAGGCTCCCAGTCGGCAGGTGATCCCACCGACACTCGGAAAGCAGGTGAGTCCTGCCCTCCTGTTGCCTCTAACGGAGGCTGTGAGATTCCAGAGTTTCTATGCCGAGACTTGGTTTTCTCATCAAACTTAAAAATGGATGTCTGCTCCCAAACCCAGTCTCCACTCTGCCATTTAGTAACCCTGTGTCCTTCCTGAACCTCAGGCTCCTCACCTGTAAAATAAGGGGGTGTAGTTGATGCACCCCAGCTTGGAAATTAGCTATGTTTCAGCACTGCTTTTAAATGTGGTTAGTTGAGACTGAATGTACTTTTGCAAAGAAATTTTTGTAAATGGTGGTTAGGTTCTTATCTTAACTGGAAGAAGCCAGTTTAACCAGAGATAGATGAGTTGTTTAGGTACATTCCCACTTATCTTTCTGGATTTGTTTATTGCTTCTTGAAGCTTCTCCAGATCCCAGGGGTGTGCACTCTCATTGCTGTGCAGTATCCGAACTGCAGCAGACCACCAAGACCTGCTGAGTCCCAATCACACCCTGACCCAGGAATAATATTTCCCATTCCCGCATCCATTTCCCCATGGCAGCAGCTGAGATCAGTCAAGTGACAGAGAAAAGCAATATGATTGAGTTGATTTAACCTTTGGTGGCGTCAAGCACAGTCAGAGCAGTAGGTCTCAGAATTTAGTGTAATTAAGAATAACCTCAGCCCTGGCCAGGTGGCTCCGTTGGGTGGAGTGTCGTCCCATACACCCAAAGGTTGCAGGTTTGTTTCCTGGTCGGGGTGTGTACGGGAAGCAGCTGATCAATGTTTCTCTCCCACATCGATAATTTCTCTCTCTCTCTTTTCTGTCTCTCTACCTTCCTCTCTTTATAATCAATAAACACATATCCTTGGGTGAGGATTATTAAGAAATAAAAATAACCTCAGATGCTTGTTAAAACTGTGGACTTACAGGCCTCAGTTCATAGGCATTCCAGTTCAGTAGATCTGAAAGCGTCTCAGTGGTCCTTGGATCATCCTTTGGGAAACAGTGCCTCAGAGCATCTAGGTCTTTTGGAAGAAGATTCCTATTAACTTGAACAGGTTGGTGGCATTTCATGCAGAACTTTAGAATGTAAGGCAGTGTGAAGGAAGATAGATTTGAGTGTGGAGGTACCACTCAGAAAGCTACTCACAGAAATCTGTCCTTTTGAGTTCAGTCCTCTGAGCCCTGTGTTAGTTGCCTATGGCTGCTGGAACAAATTACCACAAACTTAGTGGCTTGAAACAACACACATTAATTATGTTACAATTATTATCTTCCTAGGGGCCCAGTGCATGAATTCGTGCACATTGAAAGGAACTGTGGGCCACGAAGCTGTGGTGGGCACAGGGGCAGGTCTCGGCCCATCCTCACGCCCCCACCCGGCCCCTCCCACCACAGCCCCCAGTCCCCTCTCTACCGGCAGCCCCGCTCCCGCTCCCACACGCTGATGGCGCTGGCCCTGCTCACACCCGCTGCTGGTGTTGGCCCTAATCACTCCACACCATCAGTGGGTGTGAATGGCGGCTGCCGGCCCCAATCGCCCCTCAGGAGCAGGGGGAGGTGGAGAAGCCCTGAGGGGTGATCGGGGCCCGGCAGCTGCCGCTCGCAGCTGCCACTCACACCTGCTGATGGCACTAAGTGATCGGTGCCGGCAGTGGGTGCGAGCAGGGCTGGCACCAGCAGCAGGTGCGAGCACCAGGCGGGACCACAGCACATGGGAGCAAAGAATTTTCAGTAACCACCAGAGGCCCACCCCGATGACAGCAACTGGTGCCCTGCCTTGGTCTGGCGTCCCTGCTCACCTGCTCCACCATCACGCTGCAGCCAACACCTGCCATGTTCCGCGCTCTGCTGCCTGCTGCCGATGCCCACCATGTTCCGCGTGCGCCCCCTGGTGGTCAGCGCATGTCATAGTGACTGGTTATTCGGTTGTTCGGCCGTTCGGTCTATTTGCATATTAAGGTTATATATATATATATAGATAGATAATTCCAAAGTCCTGTGGGTCTTACTGGGCTAAAATGAAGGTGTTGGCAGGGCTGCATTCCTCCTTGGGGGTCTGGGGGAGAACCCCTTTCCTTTCCAGGTTCTAGAGGCTGCCTGCATTCCTTGGCTTATGGCCCCCTTATCCACCTTCAAGGACAGTAGTTCCAACTCTAACTTTCCCGCTTTCCTCTTTCACCTGTAAGGACACTTGGTCCTGCTTGGATAATCCCAAGTCGTCTCCCAATCTTAAGCTCTGTAATTTAATCACATTTGCATATAAAGTCACATATGTATGGGTTCCGGGGATTAGGACATGGGCCTCTTTACAGGCTGTTATTCCACCTACCACAGCCTTTGTGTAGTGAAGTCTTTAACCCAGAAGCAGTAGCATCCCCTGAGAGCTTGTTATAAATGACAGAGCCTGGGATTGACAAAAGTAGGTTTATAGTTGTAATACAAATAAATAACGTAATAATTAATAAATAATGATACAAGAATAAACTGTTTTGTAGTCTCACAACTGTAAACCTACTTCAACTGTAAACCTACTTTTGCCAACCCCTGTATAGAATTTGCTCTTTACCATATGATTTCACTTATATGTGGGATATGAAAGGGGGAGAGGGTACAAGGGGTCAAATACGTGGTGAGGGAAGGAGACTCGACTCTGGGTGGTGAGCACACAAGGCACTATACAGATGATATATTATAGAATCAGCCACCTGGCACATATAGTGTTAGCAAACAATGCCACCTCTATAAATTTAACTTGAAAAACAGAGTAAATCTGGGTATTAGGAATTAAAAAAAAAACAAAACACAACAGAATTTGCTCTTTAACATGATCCTGGTGGTTCACATGCACATTACAGTGTGAGGGGCTCTGTTCCACGGTGTTCTTGCTTTTCCTACCGTCTTCCGTTTTCCCACCTCGGGACCCATTGATAAAAGCACTCAAAGTTCCAAAATTGTTCCCAACAGCTCGTAAGGCAATTTGTTCAGCGAGTATTTTTAGGCATCTGCAGTGTGCCAGGCTCTGCCCTAGGAACTGGGAATACGTAACCAGTGAAATGTGTTCAGTGCAATGATGAGGGACTGCAGAGGGAACGTGATAGCACATGCTGGTATTTATGAATCATTGTTAGAAAGGAAGCACCCATTGATTCTAACTTTCCTATTCCTTCTATTTAGCTTAAGAGAAATTGCCTTTACTTACTTTATAAACAAGCCTTTTTTAAAATATAGAACAATATGGAATATTAACACAGTACTATGTAACCATGCATCATAGATTAATAAAAAAATAATTTTAAACTTCAATTGTTGTATTCCATCTTCTACAAATTCTCCCTCAGAAACATTACTTAAAATGCTACTTTTCCTTAATAGGTGGCCAGGAACAGAAAAGTATACAGCAAACTATAGTGGTGGACATGCGTGAGTTTCGAAGTGAACTCCCATCTCTGATCCATCGTCGGGGCATTGACATTGAGCCAGTGACCTTAGAGGTTGGCGATTACATTCTGACTCCAGAAATGTGTGTGGAACGCAAGAGCATCAGCGATTTGATCGGCTCTTTAAACAACGGCCGCCTCTACAGCCAGTGCATCTCCATGTCCCGCTACTACAAGCGACCAGTGCTGCTGATCGAGTTTGACCCCAGCAAGCCTTTCTCTCTCGTTGCCCGAGGCGCCTTCCATCAGGAGATCTCCAGCAACGACATTAGTTCCAAACTCACGCTCCTCACCCTGCACTTCCCCAAGCTCCGGCTTCTCTGGTGCCCGTCCCCTCATGCCACCGCGGAGCTGTTTGAGGAGCTGAAACAAAATAAGCCGCAGCCTGATGCAGCGACAGCCATGGCTGTCACAGCGGATTCTGGAACCCTCCCCGAGTCAGACAAGTATAATCCTGGCCCCCAGGACTTCTTGTTAAAGATGCCGGGGGTGAATGCCAAAAACTGTCGCTCCTTGATGAGCCACGTGAAGAACATTGCGGAATTAGCAAGCCTGTCACAAGACAAGCTCGCAAGTATCCTGGGGAACGCTGCAAACGCCAAGCAGCTTTATGACTTCATTCACACCTCTTACGCAGAGATTCTATCGAAAGGGAAAGGGAAAAAATGAACAATGGTGGCTGTTTACTTACCTCCTGACTGTGCTTGTCAACTGCTCTTTGCCAGCTGTGATAGGTCATTATTAATGATGAGCTCAGTATTTCATTCTCTCCCCATGTTTTTAATGATTGTGCTGTGTTTTGTAGTTCAGTGGATCAGAAGCCAAGGTTTCTCCCTGAACTTTGCATTTAAGCACCTTCTTAACCTTTTCGTGCCAGCTCTCCCTCCCTCCCTGCGCTGTCCACGCCCGAGTGCGTGTGTTCAGTTTTTGAATAAGGTGTATCAGGATCAGGTAAAGTTTCTATAAGTGCGTATAGACGGCCACTTGTGAGACAAGCTGGAGTTTATGTGTGCCGCACAGACCGACAAAGCACACAGTCGTGTTTTCACCCTCTGTCTGTAGAGGGCCCCTGGAACTCTGAGAAGGAAACATTTTTTTGCCACCCCTGACCAGTTTCCCCCCACATCTTCCTCAGACATCCTTCTGCCACCTGTCTGCCTCTAAGAAAACTCATGGGGGTGTCCTCCTACTAATTTAAGACAACCACCTCTAAAACTGGCCCATTAATTTTCTAGACACCTGAATAAATACAGATGTAGCACTCAGTTGTTCCAAACCAGTATTTTTAAAACATAAAATGAATTACCTATTTACAGAATTTTATGGTGTAGGTGAGGAATGCTTAGAATTCTGTTTTTACTGATAGTTAACATCCTAAAGATTTTGTTTTCCTTCCTTACGTTGAGTTAAAAGGACTGGAAGTAACTGGAAAATCAATTTATAGATTATATAAAATCCTAAAGAAATATATATATATGTATTTAAAAAATTATAAAGAACCCTGGCCGATGTGGCTTATTAGTTGGTTGAGCATCATCCCGTACACCGATAGGTTGCCCATTTGATCCCCAGTCAAGGTGCGTGTGGGAGGCAACCGATTGATGTTTTTCTCATCTTCTTTCTCTCTCTCCCTCTTCCTTCCTCTCTCTCTCAAAAGAAAATCAATAAAAAAATTTTTTTAAAAAATTCATAAAGAAAAAAAAACTCATTGTAAACCCGATTGATTTCATTTGACTTTTAAGGTGTACATAAGGGGCATTCATACCATCTTTGTGCAGTTTTTAAACTTTTATATTTAAACATTATTAACTTAAGTCAGTGGTTCTCAACCTTCCTAATGCTGCAACCCTTTAATACAGTTCCTCATGTTGTGGTTACAAATTGAACATAATTAAAGCATAGTGATTAATCACAAAAACATGTAATTATATATGTGTTTTCCGATGGTCTTAGGTGACTCCTGTGAAAGGGTCGTTCGCCCCCCAAAGGGGTCGCGACCCACAGGTTGAGAACCGCTGACTTAAGTATTAGTCACATATTTAATAATGAGTAGTAAAATTTCTACCTCAAGAGCTGATGTAGACATCAGTTCCACTAGCCATATCCCACAGTGTAATGTTTCTTTCGTGTCCGCCATGTTTTTCTTTGTCACACTAAGCCTCAACTCAGAGGACACAGTGGACCATGTGACACAAAATGGGCTTCAACTTTAACAAAAGCACTGCTTTTAACTGTCCTCTCCAAACGGAACCATACTGATTCCTTGGTTTCTTGGTATGTTAACGAATGTTAATACAGTTACAGTATATGTGGATTTTGCAAGGATACTTGCAGAAATGAATTGAGGGGCATCAAAGAGCCCTATTGGTTATTGTAGAACTCTGTTCAGAGATTTGGAGCGTAGAGAAGAGGACAAGAGACAAAAATTAGTTTAAGGTAGATTAAAGATTTGGGCTACTAATTTTGTTTAAAATAGGGTTAAAATATACCCTTGAGAATAGAAAACAAAAATGTCAGATACACATACCATTAAAATCATAATTAAAAGGAACTTTAAAATAGCTGTACCACCTCAAATAATCATGGTTAATATCATTTTTATTCACCCTGTCCTATCAGTTTAGCTTGAGGTATGTAGTTTCTATTATTTCGTTATTTCTTCTTGTACATTCCACCTGCCTTTTATTGTTCTTTCATTACATAAAAGGAAGAACCTGACAGCACATTCTTTGATAAGGGTTTTATTACAAGTTAAATTTTCAAAAATAAGCTTTTAAAGCTACCGTTTTAAACAATCGGAGTTATTAGTACAACTGAGGTAATAGTGTTCATTGTATTTAGAAAGCCAGTGGCCCCTGACTCTCAAGTGCTGTTTCTTGCCATTGTACCTAGTGGACATTTGAAAACAGGTGCATCGTCTCGTGTATATGTGATGCATGAGCGATAGTTTCTAATGACTCTACGTGGTCATTATGAATGAAAGGCTCCCCCCGCCGAGTCCTCTCCCAACTTAAATGTATGTATTTGAAATGTGTCTCCAGTTGTGGGAAGCCTTTAATACACCATCATGTGTTTACTTTTATCAAATATTTTTTTTGTGGCAAAGGAACTAGAAAGGCACAGTTGAAAAATTACTATAACACTTTATATCCTAGCACCATTTCGTTAGCTCTGCCTTTTTCTTTGAAAGTCAGAAACATCCAGTATACATATGAACTCATGCTTAGCTTTTTAAAAACCTGAGATCAGCATTATTTTACTTCATGTTTTTTACATAAAAACTTGAGCATATGAAATAGTGTGATAAGTTGACTTGTTCACGTCATTGTGCCTCTATGTTTCCTTAAAATTATACAAGAAGAAATCACTTTTAATAGTGGCCGTAAATAATGTCCTTTGACAATAAGTTGCTGTTTCTTCGATCTGTTTCTTCAATCAGAGGCTTCACATGTCTACATATGTTTTAGTACAGCCAGGATGCAGTTTCCCAGCTCATGGGGGACTAAAAATAACTTTAGTCCCATTCCTCAACCCATTGGGAACATAGAGGGTTAAATCTAGATTGGGTTGTGTTGAGAGCATAAAATTAATAAATGGCCTTGAACAGGAAAGCCTACCCTGAAGCAAATCTGAAGAAGTGGGTGGGGGCAACGTGGCAGACATTAGTCTTTGCTTTTGTTTTTCAAGCATAATTTGATTTTCCTTTGGCTCAGAAAACTCTTTTAGGGAAATTCCCTTCTCTTTGGTGTTTAGTTTAACCTAGAAATGTCCTCTTAAAAACCAACATTGTAGGAAAATACTCTTCTCGGACTCAAGTATATAAAAATGTAGCCAGACTTCTGCATGAGTTGCCATTTTTCTTAATTATTTCGCTTTGTATTTTGATTTGCAGCTCTTTCCTGTTTGATTCTCAACTTCAGTACTTAATTTACTGTCTTTATCCACAGGTTTTCCGTGGCTTACAGGACTGTTTTTTGACTTAAGGGTATGGAAGCCAAAATTTGGGTGGGATGGAGACATAACTGATTTATATCAATTTGTAACAGAGTTTGTGTGTTTTTAATAAAATGTGTATTTATTCAGTATTTTCCTCAGCACCCTGTGAGTAAAGTAAAAATAACAATACATACTGAAAGGGCATAAATTCCCAGTGCATTATATTTACCATTGTGTTAGTAAATATAATTTTTGATTCAGAGAGTATTTAGTTTGGTTTCTTTTTTGTTCTGTAGAATAAATGATTAAAGCTGAACTGCTCTTTGAACCACTGCTATTGCGTGTGACGTGCTTGGTCAATCCACTTTCTAAGGCTTCAGCATATTTTTCTTTTGGTGTTTTTTTATTATTATTATTTTGTAGCAATTCTCCTTAAGGAAGAAAAAAACACCTATTCTCCTTCTGAAATACTCATTTGTTGACATATAATGACTATGTGGTGAGCACAAAGCCTGGACGTCTTAACGGAGATTAATTTCCTGCCACCCCTGACTCATACATTTTTGTTCCTTTGAAAGAAGTGAATTATCCTTTGACACATCTAGAATCTATTAATCCCTTAACAAGTTAATTATTAGTTAACTAATTGGCTCATTACTATGATTTAATTATTTTGCTTCTGCTTTAAAATGTAGAACCAAATCCCTTCTTAACAAGGGGTAAGACAGGTTATTTCTCAAAATGTTGTAATGTCGTAATAAAGACCCTACTAGAATAATTAACCCTTTCTTTGTAGTAGTAATGCAGCTCATATTTACTGGGAACTGGTATGTTATCTCATTTAATCCTCATAACAAAGCTATAAGGGTACTTCTATTTAAAATATTTTACTCTGTGAAACTGAGGCACAGAGTAATTTACCTAACGTCACCCAGTTGTAAATGATAGAACCCCAGAGTCTGACTCCAGAGTCCCTGATGAAACACTGGTGGTGAGCGGTGGGAGGAGAGAATGGGAGACTGGTTAGTGTCCACATTTATATATCTAATTACAGACAGTCACAGAAAAAGCAGATTGGTTTGTTTTCATGCACCTCTTAGTTAATAGTGTCAAGAGCAAGTATGCAAAACTTGGAAAGAGGTCAAAGTGAGTTCTGAGCACCCTCTCTGTAAAGAGCTGGATGTTGCCTCACAGCCTGTGCTTCCCGGGGATTATCTGATTTTCTAGGGCAGTAAACCTCACGCTGACTGATTAGGAAGGCTATTGTGCATCTTTGTAAGAACAGACGGGTTAACTTGCAGAAAACCTGATAGCAATACAGGTATACATTTTTGGAAAGTTCACATTACGCCACTTCACTTTTGCAACAGACCTTCATAGTACCCGGGGATTTTCACTTTTACGAAAAAAGGCAAAAAGCAAAAATAGCATTTAGCATTTATTTCACAGCAAGCTCTCATAGAGGCAGCAGGCACCCTGGGCAGTGAGAGCGGCCCATCAGCTCCTTCCTTGAGGAACCCACTCAGCATCGAGCCATACAGCTTTGAACTGTGTCTGGGAGCCTCTGAGCTTCATCTGGATCCACTCTGCACATCCGTCAGCAAGATGAGGCCTTAGTGTGTCAGAAAAAGCCTGGGAGAGCATGTAAGGGTGTTACTCTTATCAGAAAACTGGACGTAATTAAGTGTATTGATCGTGTTAAACAAAGTGAGATATTATGTGCCTGTCAAATTCGGGTCTGGGAATGCTCAAAAACTTTTCCATATAAATTACTGGTCTTTGCTTCTTCGCTTTACCCCATTTCAGCCTACGAAAGTTTTCATAGGGACACTCTCCCTTCAGATGGCTGGGTTCTTGTCCAGTAGCATCGCAAAAGCTGTTGCCTGGAGGGACATAAAACAGTTTTGTATTTTTATTTCTGCACTAGAGGCCCGGTGCACAAAATTTGTGCAGGGGAGGGGGGGGGGGAGTCCCCTCAGCCCAGCCTGCACCCTCTCCAATCTGGGACCCCTTGAGGGATGTCCAACTGCCGGTTTAGGCCCGATCCACAGGATCGCCCCTAACAGCCCCCCCCCCCTGCTGGGCTGGGCGCCCCCAATTTCCCCGCCCTGCTGACCTTGGCACCCCCCACAGCCCCCCCGCTGTCGTGTTCATACGTTACAAAACCCCTCTTCTGTATTGGTTGGTTTAAAAACGCGAGGTGGCTATGGTTTTGGTGATTGCCCAGAACCATCCCCTTGTGATTGGGGTTGTATTAAGGACCG